>NC_072893.1:62436666-62739696 GCF_027943255.1 Anastrepha obliqua | reverse complement strand
CGAATTCAGGAGGCCTTTCGCTGCGGGACGTGTCATCGACGTAAAAGTCGCAATTTTTGAACCTTGCAACCCACATTCCTGCTGTAGGCGCGTCTATAACACCTTCTCCATACACGTCAAAAATGTCTCGGGCTGCTTTACAGCTTTTTGACCTCGATGAAAAGCAAAGAAGAGCAGTTGTCGAAAATGTGGATTTTTGCCTTATGGGTATTCCATTTCTAATACTCAAAACCAAAAAAAGATTCCATTAACATGTTTTTGGGTAGCAAAAAGAGTTTTACAGAATGAATACTTACTCGTTGCCAAAGAGCAAAGAAGTCTTTGTAAAATAAAAGAAAATATAAGAACGCTACCAACTTATAATAGTTAGGGGAGGATTACACCTCTTAAGGGCGGTAGGAAATTTGCGTACTTGCCGGGATACAACATATTACCCTTACTCAGAACTACAATAAAAAAATGTCAAGCCGAAGTTGAATACATACAAGTTTTTGTTTTAAAAATTTATTTTTTTAAGTTTTTCATAAAGATACCCTCATTGATTGAAAAAAAAAATTGAAAATCGTGCCTAGACAAATTATTAAATCGGTCGAAAATTGGATCCTGTATCCATTTTTGAACAAAACCTGTCAAAAATTCCGACTGTGTTACTGACTGATTGATCCGAGACTTAGGATTAGGCAGAGAACTGTGTGGAATTAATTGCATAAAGCTGGTCTCAAGTAGGAACTCGATGTATGGGTACCATGCGAATATACTCGTGCAATTCTTTGCTGAATAGTAAACCAGTCAACCTATTTTGGAATCGAATTTTAATTCTCGATGAAAAATGGATCAAATCGATCTCTATGCCAAATCGATTTCTGTGCCCAATCGATCGACTATGACTACTTTGGATTAGTGGCTGAGAAAACTTGGCTGTGTGTTTTGCGGATTTAGAAGGGGCTCATCCACTGGAAGACGCTTCATGCATTGAGCCAAATATACAATTCTAATATTTGCCTGCTCGAGGTTTCAGACAAGGCGATCAACTGTCATGCAACCTCTTCAACTTCGTAATGGAAGGGGTGCTCCGAAAAGCAGGTGTTCATCGTAACGGCATTATTTTCTCCAAATGTGTCCAGCTCCTTGCATACGCCAATGACATTGACATTATCGGCCGCTGTAAGCGAGATGTCACCGCTGCGTTTTCTGCTATCGAAAAGGAATCACCACGCGGAACATACGGCGTGTAGGAACGCACGTCATTGTGGACAATTATACCTTCGAAGTTGTGCCAGAATTTATTTATCTTGGCACCGCCGTTAACAGCAAAAACGATATCAGCCTGGAGATCAAACGGAGAATCACTCTTGCTAATAGGTGTTACTATGGCCTAAGTAAGCAATTGAGTAGTCAAGCCCTCTCTCGCATGACCAAACTGACACTTTACAAGACGCTCATCATACCCGAGTTGCTTTATGGCGCAGAGGCATGGGTAGTGTCACAAAGCGATGCAGCCGCTCTTGGGGTGTTCGAGAGAAAAGTTCTTCGTAAGATCTTCGGTCCTGTGCGCGTTGGCGAAGACTACCGTTCAAGAATGAACCACGAGCTGTATGAGCTCTACGCCGACATTGACGTAGTTCAACGCATCGCCATCCAACGCCTGCGTTAGCTAGGGCATGTCGTGCGTATGGATGAGGAAGCTCCAGTAAAGAAGGTGTTCGAGGGCGAAGTCCAAGGGAGCCGACGAAGAGGAAGACCATTGCTCCGGTGGAAAGGCCAAGATGAGGAAACCCTATGCTCGCTTGGTGTACAGAATTGGAGAAGGCGCGCGCGGAGCAGAGGCGTCTGGAGAGAGCTAGTGAGGTCGGCCGTAACTCGGCAATGGGTTGTTATGGCCACCTAAGTAAGTAAGTAATATTTGCTGTAAACATCGAACTTTAACTTAGTGCGGGCGTTGAATTAAAAGCAGTCAGCATTTGTGAACAGGAGGAGTGTTGTATTTTATTGTGTGGCAAATTTTTTTCAACTCTAACCGATCTAATGCGTACTGTTCTTAATAAGCTGTCTGATGGGTTCTCAATAGCGTTTCGGAACACAGAATTAGTGCAGTTTTCGAGAAAATAATAAAATTCCACAATTTGTGGAGGCAATATTAAATAGTGCAAGGCTAATTCTGTGAGGTTGTAATTCCCGACAAGAAACTAAATTTGAATATGAATGTAGAGGCTATAGGAAAAATACCATAGGGCACAGATAGAGAACACTCAGTAGCTGTACAGAATCGGTCCTCCTCTACGGGATTATATATTGTCTGGTGGACGGTTCTTAGCAAGACTACGATTAGAAACAGGCTTCAGAACCACACCCTTTAATGCTCTGAATCCTCTTTTCTTCTTCCCACCCCTAGACTTGGTTGGTAAACAGAATGCAGGCAGCACTGATGCTTGGCTTGTCGCAATTAATCAATGGCGCGATATAGGTGTTAGACACTCGGCCAGAAAACACGGTCTCGGCCCAACTAGGGTCCGATATTGACTGTTGTTTGAATAAGTCTTACTTTAATAAGTTTTTTAGTGCAAGAATTCCAACTAGACGTTAGTGGGTTGACAATACACCTGGTCGTAAAAACTGCATACGGTCCTTTACTGATACCTCAGAGCTTTATAATCAAGCTTTTGGCTTTTGGCTTTTTTGTCTACTGTAAGAAGCCAAAAGTAAAGGTTTCGGCTCATCTCCCTAATCACTGTAGCCTATATCAGGCTTAAATTCTTGCCATTTGTGAGGTAGCTGTCTGGCTGTGTAAAAATGTGACTACCTTTAGAGGGGCCTATTTTTATTCCGACAGCCGAGTGATGATTAAATCTCTTGGTGAGGTTCTCACTAATTCCATCATTACTCGCAAATGTCAGGAGTTGTAAGGCAGAAAAATTAACGAGATGGCGCACTACCACTCATCTCTCTCTTGGTATGGAGATTGTAGGTATACCCCTCTCAACCTATAAACTGCGTGGTACAAGAACCATGGCCATTTCAGCCAACACAAGATTGATAGTCTGACAAGTGATGTTACAATGGAAATTTGGCCAAAATGAGACAGTTCAAGTACGCTACTTAATCGATTAAGAAAAAAACGTCCCTATGTTAGTTGCTTTGACCACAGCCAACTAACTCTCAGTTACGCACCTTTTTTGTTGACATGTCATAAGGTTTCGATACTTTGGCTGATTGTTTTTGAATAAAACGGATGAATGACCTTGGAATGTTTCAGCCAGATCAATAGGCTTGCACTTAAAACAAAATGGTTTAATGTGGAGCAGCAGATGAGCTGCCCACAATGGATTACCAGCGGTCTCAGTGAGCTGGTTTAGAGATCGTCTGCCAATGCGTTTATTACTTCATCTGCATAAGTCCACCTGTTAAATGGATTTTTTATAAGTAAGTAGAAAATTTAAGAGTGTTAAACGATTTTCAAATACATTTTTGTGACTTACTTAATCAAATCTCCGACCTTTACTGAGTCACTTAAAAAGTTCATTTTCACTGCGGTACCGTATTACTCTTGCATCACGGATTTTATGTTTGTTGGCAAAGTCACAAAAATTTTTAGTTCCAATTCCAATTTTGTACGTTAGAGAAAAAAATATTTACAAGGTGGCGTGAGATAGTGACCTTGGTAATGCTAATGGTAATGGTTGTACGGGTAAGGCTAAGGTCTTTATGCACTTTGACCAGATTGATCTATTGTGCGCCCCTAATTACTTAATTATAATTATTTAGTATACCGAGGAATCGAGCCCACTCCATAGGAGGGAGCACGTGTGAGTCCTGTAAGTGCTCCACACAGTAATCTGCGGCCCTTTTTATTTAGGGTTACAGCAGATTTTGCTCTGTTGGCATTGAAGTTCAAAAACTCTTTGGAGTTTTTAAGGCCGCTTGTGCCGTTCCAGTGTTCCCTGATTTTAGTTTGGATCCATTTTTTGGTTTCCTGTTTTATATTATTTTTGTTAAAGCCGAAAAATGGGATTGGTCCAATAAATAGCCCTTCTGCGCCTTTTTGGCATAAAAGTCTGCCTTCTCATTTCCTTCGTGTCCCTCAGGTCCAGGTACCAAAATCAGTGAGACTTGATTATGAGTGGCCAGTTTGTTTGGTGCATTGTCACACTCTATTAGGACTTTTGACTTGAATGTAAGAGTATTCAAGGCTTTGAGCACCGATTAGCTGTGCGAAAATATTTTAATTTTTACTTTCTCGAACCCTCTTTTGTATATGATTTCCACTGTTTCCATTATGGCGAGGTGCTCCGCATGGAAAATTGTTGTACCTGTACTTAATGTTGGGGACTTGTGTGCTCTAGGCCCCACAACTCCTGATCCTACTCCTGGGAGCGTTTTGGAACCATCTATGTATCATTTTTGTAAGTCATCATTTATCCACGTTGGGTTAATGTTCCACTCTTCCCTAGACGGGAAGATAATCTTGTATCTCTTTATAAAATTGAGTAGGGGTTCGGTGTGGCCAGAAGATGACGTTTGACACTTTTGAGCTGGACAGCTGTAGTATAAAAACAGGCAAGCAATGGGGCGCGTAAAGGTCAAAATAAAGACTTCCCTCACTCAAAATCATATTTATTTTTTAATTAATAAAAAACGTACTCAAAAACAGAATAGATAATTTATTTTGCGCTACCTCGTTTATTAGATAATTTTATAGAAAGTTTTCTGATTGCTTAAAAAAAATTCAATCAAAAACCTACATACATACGTGCATTATTTACCCTCTTCATAAGTTATATCATTGACTTTTTTACAACCAAAAAACATTTTTATATTTTTTTACAACTGTGCCATTTCAGGCCACTGTTGCCGCAAAAATAGGCGACGATAATAATAAAGCTAATTAACAATTATTAAAATGAGCAGATACATGCTACACCTTCAAGCCGTATGGGCGCGTGCACACACATGCATACATATACTCATACACACTCATCCACCCATACAGATGCGTGCAAATATTCGAATATATTTCAAAAAATATCTTTGACATAAGCTTAAAAAAATGCGGATTCTCGTCATTTTTTTGCTCTTTTTGAAAAATACTAAATAAACATAAAAAATATGAAAACTTTTCGTGCTTAATAACCATTTGCGCCGCGGTAAGCCACAGCCATGGGCGACTTTTAATTAAATGCTGAACAAAAGTGATGACACCCTAATTGGAAAAAGGTGAATTCATGTCACATCTACTAAATAGCTTCGTTATGAAAGCAACCGAACTATGAATGTGCGGTTGAAAGTGAACTTTTTTGTGGTTTTATTTTAATTTTTTATTTATTTTTTGCTCAAATTATATTAGTGTGTGCGTGTGCGCATATGAATGTGTAAAATAATTTTTTATAAAGCGAGAAAAAAGTTAATTTTGTTATTATCTGTGTCTTTCCTGTGCTTTGTATACTCAAATAGAAAATAAGTATCTGCTTGGCCTATAATCTGTACATTTTTTTTGTATATTGGACAATATTCACTAACGCTATTAATGAGGTTAGTTATTTGCTTTCCACTTTGTCGCTTTTATGGTTTTCATAACAGACATTCTACGTAATTTTTTTGTTCTTTGTTTGCGATAATTTGTTGAGAGCAGTTTGCCGGTAATATACTGATTTGTTGGTGGCATTCTTTGGTTATGAAAATACTGGCTAAAGTGCTTCGTACGTAATAATATAAAAAACAACTAAATTCTGGTTTTAAACTAAGTGACTTTTGCAATTTAATTTAAAATTTCAGATAATTTAAAATTTTTATTATTTTGATCACTTTTGAGCTCATCCCGCCTGCGCCGTTAATGTCATTCCATCACTTTTTTGATATAAAATGGTGTGTACCTTGAGACTTTTTTTTCAATTTCAAACGTTTATTAACAAAAAATGGTTACACATTTAATCTTCAAAATAGTAGCCATCGCTAGCGACACATTTTTCCCACCTCTCGGGCAATTTGTGGATGCCGCGCCAAAAAATAGGCCGTCTTTGACCGCAAACCAATCATCGAGCCATTCTTTGGCTTCTTCGTGAGAATTGAAGCGCTGCTCGGGAAGTGCGTGGCCCATCGAAGCAAACAAATGATAATCGAAAGGCGCCAAGCATGATGAGTAAACCGCAAGCACCAGCGGTTCCCAATCGTACGTCTTCACCAATTACCGGGCCGCTCTTGTTCGATGATGCATCAAGAAAAATTACTTTGTAACGCCGATCGGCATATTCTGGGCGCTTTCGGTGTATAGCGCTGTTCAAATCGGCCAATCGTCGTTAGTAGCGTGCACCGTCAACTGTTTCACCTGGTTTTAATAGCTCGAACCAAATCACACCACGCTGATCCTAGAAAACACACAGCATTGCCTTGCGGCCGAAGCGATTTGGTTTGGCCATTGTTTTTGGCTTGTGGCCGGGCGGACCATACGATCGTTCACGCTTGGGATTGGAGAAATACACCAATTTTTCATCACCCGTAACGATTTGATGAAAAAAATACTACCTTTTGAGCAGCATATTGGTTTTTCGGTTCTCAACGATGTCCGCAAATCGTAGTTTGAAGGCACGAAATTCGACATTTTTAAGAGCGACAAAAATGCATTGTTGTATGAAACGTAACAAACAATGAACTGAATATTGTTGCCAGATGACAGACGAAAAAAACAAGACATTTGGGAAGGTTTAAAAATGCTCCCAGCGACATCTATGGACTAATAGCTGAAAGTCTCATAGGTATATACCTAGTAAATATATTCAAAAGGCAGCCGCCAAATGGGTTGTTGCGTGACTGCCATACGGAAGTACAAAGGTGCGAAGTCCCGGCTCAAATATCCAAAAACAGTTTTTCTAATAGTGGCCTGTTCTAGGCAGCAATGGCAAACTTCCAAGTGCTTTTCTATCATGAAGAAAGGCTCCTCATAAAAAACCCATCTGCTGTTCGAAGGCGGCGCAAATCTGTAGGCCACTCCGTTTCTGAAAGAAACATCAAGACGCACAACACAAAAAGGAAGAGCAAATACCTAAAAGCAAATACCAGAAATTAATTTACAGCTTGCATATTCAACCATTAAGGCCATCCGATGACCAGCAGTAACCATTTATTGTAGTGCTAAATACAAATTTTCAAGCTAGGAAACCGTTTGAGCAATCGAAAGATTTTGAATCGACTGTTGTTCATAATCCCACCAGTCACTTGAAACATAAACATAATCTAATTTTTGTAATGATCGCAGTGACGAACGACAGCTGATTTGAACATAATATTTGTTTCGCTCTCAAATCACATTTCCGATGTATTAGTGGGCTGTGCTATTTTTTAGCATATATGAAAATAGAAGCCATTTTTCCGAATATGCGAACCCAGATAACCCAGCTGTAACCCAATAAAAAGGCAATGTGATATTAAGTTTTGTAATGTTAGCGGGTTTTATAAAAAAAATTGCTCTTAAAGCGTACAGTAGGATAATATTGCTTTAAATGAAGAAAAAATAGTGCAAAAATTATCGACAACTGAAATTGTAACATAAGCCTTGCACAGCAAATATTAATAGCAAAATAATCTGCTCTCTGCTTCTTTCAATATGAATTTGAAATATTCACCCATCGTTATTTGTTGCAAGCAATGATTACAATTCTAAACAGGCACGCTGTGCATAAATATTGAATTATTGAATTATTGGTGACTTTAAATTTATCTCCATGCATTAAAGCCTATAGAAATGCTAACAATGGGTGTCCCATTAGCGAGCCAGTCTTTCATCTATTTCGCATTTAGCGCCGTTTTTTGTGTCCCTATCAGCTATTCAGCTACGCAGAGGTCTGGTTGTGGAGAATTACGGAAACTAAATGCAATCAAATTTAACAAATCCAATACTTAAGTTATGATAATATTCGAGGCTAGTTCGAAAAGATTGGTATTTCTTTAGTTATAATATGAATGAGTAACCAAGATTATTCGATAATCATTTCTGTTTTTTTTTGTGAAAGAACGAATGTTTTCCAATAGTATGGAAATAATTCTGGTTCTAAAAAATTACACAGATGGCTTTTATATGTTCACACCAAAGATAAACTCTCTTTTTACACTCTGCGCTGCCGCAAGAACATTCGGAATTTAAAAAAATATATGCAAATAATACAGATACAAAAATAATGGATAAAAATATTAATACAAGACATATATTGTAAATATTATTATTCTGAAAGAAAATGACGCTGCATAGCTTTCCTCCGAAGAAATATGTTTTGTTTAAGGAAGCGCGGCCGGACCGATTGCTTCTGTAATTTTTTATTTGCGGTGCACAATTTTTTTTTTGTTTATTATAAATACGTATGAAAAGCTTAAGAATTGTGAAGTATTTTGAAAAAACAAAGTTAAGCAAAAAAGTATGCGATACATAGTAAAATATCAGCCGCACTTTTAAGCACAATGAGGTTATACAAAAATAATGAAAATTGCAAATCTATCGTTCAAGATTTGTTAGTTTGAGTTATGATATGATATGGTGAGTTAGACGACTTGAAAAATACACCTTGAAGAAAACTAAATTTAAAGTTTTTGATGTGGTACGTATTGGGCTGCGCAGAAGCGGCGCAAAAATTCCAATTAGAAATACATAAACAATACGAACACTTTTATTCTTTACGTCTAAAATTTTTAAGCTATTAAAACTCTATTTAAAGTACTTGGGACTAAACATAGATAGGAATTTGTCTTGGAAGTCAAACATCTTAGAAAGAGTGAGGAAAGCGAACCTAGCTTTTTATGCCTGTAAGCGAGTTTTAGGTAAGACCTGGGAAATAAAATCTAAGGTTGCTCATTGGCTTTACACTGCTGTCGTCAGACTCATTCTTCTATATGGAAATGTTGTCTGGTGGTGTGCTATGCAAAAGAACACCTACTCTAATTTATTCAAGAAGGTGCAGAGATAAGCGGAATTAGCAATAAGTTGCGTCATGAAAACCACACCATCCATGGCTTTGGATATCATATTACATCTGCTACCACTAGATCTCTTCTGCAAATAGTCAGCGGCCTGTTCCTTTAAGGCTCGTAGCGAGCTCACAATGGAGAACTGTCACACATGGGCATTCAACCATCTTAGACCCCTATACGGATATACCCAGTGATTGTGATTATCACCCTCCCATTATCTGCTTCAAAAGGAATTTCGTGATGAAAATCCCTTCTAGACTGGAATGGCTTGAAGAAGATCCATCACCCAACACGGACTGATCTAAAATGGACACCGTTGTAGGATCAAGGTTATATTGCGAGCGCTTTTTATCAGTGAATCCTTTAAACTACCGGATCATTTTAGTGTTTTCAAACGGAAATAAAAGCTATTCATGAAGCCTTGGAATGGTAAGAGATAAACATGATATCTGCATTCTATCAGACAGCCATGACATAAATCATTTTATGGGGGTACCTCTCGCAACATGTAAGCTTCTTATTAAGGACGCACTAATCAGTTCCGTAAATCATAGGCAAACAGGGCCGAGACGAAATCTACGTCTGTCCAAGAATATTAAAAAATTGAGTAGAGTTCTTAGTAGGGGTCCTCACAGGATATTGTCTGCTAGGAAATATCATAAGGAGATTAGGCGTTTACATGCATGCTTTCTGGATTTCTTACAAAGCTCAGGATGGTTTAATCTGGAAGGAGCAATGTTTAGCCAGCCCCTGTGGCTCACAACGGATCCGTTTTGTGGTCTAAGTGGCATCACTGTCTCTATGTGTTAACATTATTAGTTAAAATATTTATCTAAAAAAAAAAATATTTTCTGAAATTTCTTGAAATTCATTATTATTTATTTATTTCCAACCTAATCCCTTAATGGGGTACCTTGTAATACTCCGTGTGCTCTTTATAATTTGATAATTTCATGGTAGCAATCAGTTTTACCCAAAATAAATAGAAATATTTGCAGGCGCCTAAAAGCCATTCGTAGATGGAAGCAAATTTGTGTATGTGTGCGAGAGTGCTTTTCATTTAGGATTGCGTTAGTACAAACAAGAAAAAATATTTATATGCACATGCACCAACACATATATATGTATACTTTTCAATGCAAATTTTACATAATAATTTGATATTGCACAAAAACCACAAATAAGCAACAAAAAAAAAAAAGATATTGAATGTATTAATTTTGTTGTAAGTGGTTGCGGATGTGTGGTAATGTGTATACATATGTATGTATAAATTAGATGTAATGTTTAAATAACGAATTTACCGCTCAGTCGAAGGTTGCACCGGACCAATGTTTAATGATCGCTAGTTATACAAATACACATGCATTAGGGTGGTCTACATAGTGACAAAAGTAAGAAAATATTGCTATTTACGTAAGATCACAAGGCACCAGGATATGATCGCATCACGGCCGAAACTCTCAAAAAACTACCTCCTGAACCCTATAATTTCATTAGATACTCATTTGTTTAATGCGTGCTTAACCAGAAACATTTTCCCTGCTCAATGGAAAGTAGCATAAATTAAAATGGTGCTCAAGACGGGAAAACCAGGCGATGAAGTGAAATCCTATCGCCCTATCAGTCTTCTACCAATACTGTCAAAAGTTTTTGAAAAGATCTTCCTTTAACGTTTAATGGTTTTTATCGAACGCAAACAAATGAGCATTCGATAATTGAGCAAGTCCATAGACTTGTCGAAAAAATACAATCAGCGCTCGACCGAAAACAAATCTGTTCAGCAGTTTTCCTCGACATATCACAAGCCTTCGACCGAGTGTGGCACCAAGGCCTACTCTTTAAAATAAAAAAGAAATTACCACGAAATGCCTGTTTGCTCCTTAAATCATATCTAAACCAACGAATGTTCTACGTAAATTACGAAAATGAAATTTCCAATTTCCAACAAATTAAAGCTGGGGTCCCACAAGGCACTATATTAGGTCCAATCCTGTACTTAATTTTTACACACGATCTGCCAACCACAAAAGGTGTACTAACTGGGACTTTTGCCGATGACACCGCTATTATGGCGACAGCAGTGGATCCCGTAGAAGCCTCTTATATACTCCAAATAAGCATAAATAAAATTTCCAAAGGGCTCCGGAGCTGGCGGTTGAAAGTAAACGAACATAAATCTCAACACGTAACCTTTACCACAAAAAGAACCAACTGCTCACAAATCAAGTTCAACCATATTCCAATTCCGCAATGTGATAGTGATAAATATTTAGGCATTCATTTGGATAAACGGCTTACGTGGAAAACGCATATCTTTGCAAAAAGGAAAGCTCTAGGTTTAATATTTCGTAATATGTACTGGCTGCTAAACCGCAAATCCACCCTATCAATGGACAACAAACTTATCCTCTACAAATCTGTGATAAAACCAGTCTGGACTTACGGACTCCAACTGTGGGGTACTGCGTCAAATTCAAACTCGGAAATCCTGCAGCGTTTCCAGTCCAAGACTCTACGCACCCTAGTCAACGCTCCGTGGTACGTGACAAATGCCCAAATTCATCGGGACTTAGACATCTCTTCAATAAAAGAGGAAATACAAAATGTAACCAGTAAATACCGAAATCGACTTCAATCGCACCCAAATGAACTGGCCTCTACCCTCATGTCACCATCATGTGTCTTTTTAAGGTTGAAAAGAAAAATACCAATTCAGCTCGTCCAAGAGCCATCTATAAAATATTGAATTTATTTATTAGAAAGGATATTTCACTGGAAATATTCCTTTAATACTAAAATCAAAGCCACTCTTAAATTGTAAGTATAGACAGAATACAAAATAAAGTTAAAAAAAAAATTAAAAAAAAAAATTAAAAATGGCTAGTTCCGAAGATAAATATCTTTCAAAATGAAAATTTATTTGTAACGATTTTGTATGAAATTTGTTTTTTTTTTTTGCACATAAAGTTTTTTTCGAAATTTCGAAATTTGATATTTAAATACCTACCGATTTAAACATACAAAATATGTGTATATACTTATATATACAGCCATGGTCATATAAATAGTACAATTAGACTTTGACACCAAACAGTTGAATATGTTTTTAAATAATTATTTTTTATTGTGAAAAAAGAAACATAAAAAATAAAAAACTCATTTACTTCCACTTTAAAACAAAAAAATGGGCAAAAAGAAGTTCAGTTGATTATCAGTGATTATCAGACTGTTGATAACTCACGAAGTCTCCTGGACACATAAATAGCACATCCTAAAAAAATCCAAATAAAAGCAAAAATAGTAAACAAATTAGATAGTAATAATAATAATATTGTTAAGTAATAATATTCTTTTACGATTAGTATTTTGTACTATATGCACCGTTTTTGATTACTTCTTCAAGCCGTCGCTCCATGCTTTCTACAAGCTTGTGACGTCCTTTGGAATCGAGTACTAAGCCTCCTCAACTGCGGCACACAAATCTTCAAAATATTTAAAATTTTTGTTAGCGATTTTGAGCTTAAGATCATTCCACAAATTTTCTATTGTATTGAGATCAGGGCTCTGCGCTGGCCAATCCAGTACATTAATTTTTTCTCTTACGTTCCATTGAGTCACTGTCTTTGTGGTATGCTTTGGATCATTGTGCTGCATAAATGTCCAATTTAATGGCATAAACTCAAACACAAATGGCTCCATTTTATTCTGTGGAATATATCCAGATACTGAAATCTATCCATTTTACCAACCACGCGAACAATCGCCCAACACCAGGCCAGGAGAAAGCTGCGCACACCATGATGCTTCCGCCGCCGTGTTTAATCGCCTTTTTTGTGAACCTAGAATTTAGCGCTTGATTTTTTGAACGACGTACAATAGTTTTCCCATTTGGTCCCATCCTATTTATTTTGGATTCGTCGGTCCAAAGTACGTTTTTCCAAAGGCAAGTCGTTGGTTGATATGTCTTTTTGAGAGGAGTGGTTTTTTTCTGCTTAAGTCGCCTTCCTACAAGCTTTCTGTACACCTGTAGACCATATTCTTGGCTTATTTCAAGCATTATTTGCCGTGTCGACTTAAAAAGATCTGCTTTGCTTTTGCTTAGATAGGATGAATCTTCCTTAACTAAATTAAGAGCTTTATAAATCATTTTTCGAGAGCACATCATCATTTCAGTATTTCTGCGTAGCTTTCTCCGTTTTGACTCATACGGTATTTAAGAGCTCCTTCCTCCGGCGTGCAATGTTTTTCCGGCCCCATTTTTAGTAATTATCATACTTTAAAATTTTATTTAAGAAACAAAAAATTATAGCAAAATTGCTGTACCAATATTAAAGTTTTACTCTCCGCTGCACAAGTTAAAATGTGCTATTTTTGTGTCCACTTCAAAACAGCAATAAGTATAAATAAAATAGAACGCGAAAAATTCCATCGAAAAAAAGGAATGTTCCTCGCAGAAATGTAAGCTTAATAGCGGTAATAAATGTAAACAAACAAATTTATTTGATCAGAGTTCGTACTAAAAACTTAACATAATATATAAGGTCTGCCCATGGCTGTATACATATTGTCCTCATTTACTCCTCCTCCAATTTACGGTATACGTCTTGAAGTTGTTCCTCAAATGGAGGGGCCCACACATTTAAGTCGACTCCGAAATGCAAATAGTTCTTTATGAGAACCTCTTTCTTGGCAGAAATTCACTCAAAAGCTTGCCATTGCGTGCCGAGTAGTAGTCGCAATTTGAGAAAACTTTTTCTACCAAATATCAAGAAACCAACCCATTTTGCTACAGCAGCCACTTTTTAGTGTACAACAATTCCGGTGCTGTAATATGAAGTAATATTCAGTACTTCAACTATTTTTATCGAACCTCCCTAATGTGTATGCATTCGCGTTTGTCATGCAAATGCTTGTAGGTGGCGTTTGATTACAGTGGTCGAGTGCTACCGGTGTTTGCGGCCCCACACATCTGATTATTAGATTGCAAATAAATTTTCAAAATATGCGTTATTTTCATTTGATCAAAATGTATTTATATGCAATTATGTATGCATATTTCTATGTTTATTGCAATTTCAGCTGAATATTAAATTAATTAAATATGCATCCTAATGATGTTTGATTTTTGTTACCTTTACAAATTTTCCAATTTTGTGCTTATTCAAGAGCGTTAACAATAATTTTCGCTTAAAAATAATAGCCTTAATGGAATGTGACATATTTGTTATAAATTGGGCAGGTTAGAGCTCTTCTGTTCTTCTGTATTGCTTATTCGTTTACGAATGTATAGCGATTGTATGTACAATATCTTATATCTTTATGTTTCTTAACTACACTACTTAACTCTTTCCGGGGCGCTGGTATAAAATTTATACCACTTATTTAAATATTTTTCCTGCATTTTATGCGCATTGGTATAATTCTTTTACCGCTTATACAGGCAAATATAAGCTTATATTTTCTAAAAAAAAAAATATAACAAGTGTTTGAAAGAGATAAATATCTATGTTTTTTATGCGCAAAATGAGTAGAATATTGAAGTATTAAAGTGTTACTCAGAATTTATCATATTTTGTAAATAAAAGCACGTGCAGTATCGGTTTCCTACTTAAGCAAGGTGATATATGCAAAATATTGAAAGATTTCGATGATGAAATTGATTTAGCAGAGATTCCTTTGGATACCGATTCAAATGTTGATGAAGTTGAAGTATTCGATGAAGAAAACTTGCAGGAACTCTTTGATGCCATCGTTGAAGATGACAATGAGGATGTGGGAATTGTTGAGAGCGAAGAACTACGGTGTAGCAGACCCCATAATTCACGAGAAGTTTATGATAGCGATGATGATTTAAGAAGAAACCGTGAACTGCTTGGGCCACCCAAGTGGAGTAAGCAAAATTCTATGGAACTAGTAGTATTTGCTGGCGAGATGCAGGAGCCTACTGATGTTATCGAAAGCATGCCATCACACAACAATTTTTCAATTTTCAGTTCAATTGTAACTCCAGCTGTGGTTGAGCATATAAAGCGTTTTTCAGTAAGAGCGCTTCAACTTTTTTTTTGAATAAAACACAAACGGTTTGACTTTTTTAACTAATTTTTTTTTTTATTATCGAGTTTGAACACATACATTTAAGTATGAAATTCGATTTCTTTTGCATGACCACCGCGTGCACGTTTTACGAAGTCCAATCGTTGAACCCAATTTTCGACCACTCTTTTGCATAAATCGGCCGAAATTCCAGCAATTTCGCGTTCAATATAGGCTCTGAGCTCACAAATCGTCGCGGGCTTGTTACTGTAGACCAATGACTTCACATAACCCCAAAGAAAATAGTATAGAGGCGTCAAATCACACGAGCGCGGCGGCCATTCGACCGGCCCATTTCTGGAAATAATGCGCTCATCGAACTTACTCTTCAACAAATCAATTGTAGCGTGTGCTGTGTGGCTTGTGGCCCCGTCCTGTTGAAACCACATGTCGTCTAAGTCCATACCATTCAATTGCGGCCAAAAATAATCGTTTATCTTGTCGCGGTATCGATTTCCATTCACAGTAACGTGGCGATCGTTCTCGTCAACGAAAAAATATGGGCCAATTACGCCGCCGGCATGTAAACCGCACCAAACAGTCACTCTTTGTGGGTACATTGGTTTTTCGGCAATCTCTCTTGGATTATCTTTCGCCCAAATGCGGAAATTCTGCTTATTGACGAATCCACTAAGGTGAAAATGTGCGTCCTCACTGAAGATGAAGTGCGCGATATGCATTTTGATTTGAACGCCCGTTTTCATAATAAGCCTGGATAACTTTAACGCGTTGCTCAAGTGTGCAGCGTTCCATGATGAAATGTATACTAATGAAGTTTACAAATGACAAGCGAAAAATAAAAAAAATTGCGTCGTTCGCCCTCCCTATCGGAAAAAAGTTGAAGCGCACCTATTGAAAAACGCTTTAGTATTCCAAACTAATTTGTATGCCCAGCAATTTGGTAAGTCATACATTCCAACAAGTGTGTCAGAAATATATGCATTTATTGGAATCAAGTTTTTGATGGGAATAAAGCATCAGGCCTGTTATCGAGATTACTGGTCATCTCGCCCAGAACTAAACGATAGCTGTATATCCAAAATAATGCCGTGAAAATATTTGACTGAATTTTAAGCAATTTCCATTTGAACGACTCTTCTGTAATGCCAAAAAGAGAATCACCATCATTCAACAAACTCTACAAAGTTCAACCATGTTGGATATGCTGAAAAAACGCTTCAGTCCTGGCGAGTACCTTGCAGTGGACGAATCAATGATAAGATTCAAAGGTAATTTTTAAGATACGTTGATATTTGTATTCTACAGAATTTGTTTTAATGGGACGATCAACTTTGTTCCAGTATATGCCGAAGAAGCCAATAAAAAGAGGGTTCAAAACTTGGATGTTGTGTTACAGCACCGATTATGTCCATCGGTTTGAGATATATACGGGTAATAAAGGAGATCTGGTTGAAAAAAAACTTGGAGAACGGGTCGTTCTCGGCTTAACTACTGATTCTGGGGGGAAACACCATAAAGTGCTTTTCGGTAATTTTTTCACTTCGTTCAACTTGATTCTTGAAATTAAAAAGCAGTTGATAAATGGCTGCGGAGCAGTGCGAACCAATCGAAAGTTTCCTCCTACCGATATTAGACCTGGTAAGCAGTTAAAATGGGGCGACTATGATTGGAAAATTAGTGATTCTGGTATACTCTTTATAAAGTGGATTGACAAAAGAGAGGTTACAGCTTTATCTAACTTTCATGATCCGAGTAAATTTTTAAAGGTACAACAACGCCAAAGCGATGGTTCTGTCAAAGAAATCGAAAAGCCTGAAATAATACACGACCATAATATGCACATGAATAACGTTGACAAGTTAGATCACCTAAAGAAGTATTACGAGCTGAACAGAAAAAGCTGCAAGTGGTGGCACCGAATATTTTTTCACTTTCTTGATATTGCAGTCGTGAATTCTAAGAGTATAGGGTATCACTTACTTCTTAAGGACTTCAAACTTGATTTGATTTCAATACTATGCAGTTCAGCCTCACCACCTACTCCTGGAACCAAAAATAAAAAGCAAGCTAGAGTCCGCATAAAGAAAAACAAACCGTATGTAAATCCAAGCCTACGATCCTCGTTATCTCACCAACCAGTCAGAACAACCTTACGTAGATGTGCGTACTGCAGCACGACAAGCCACCAAAGAAGGACTCAGTGGATGTGCTCAACTTGTAATGTGCCACTTTGCATCAGCAAAACAAAAACTGGTTTCAATGAGTTTCATAAATAATCCTCGCACTCTATGCGCGATGGTATAAGCTATCTTGCGACGATTTATTGTAGAAGTGCACGTTCTCGATTAACTCGTCGTAGAACCTCTAAGTTAGAAATCAGATTGGCCCACGGCATTTTCAAAATTCGCATAAAAATCCACATTTCGAATACCTCGAGTCTGTTCATATTACAGACTTTGAGTGCCCAACATTCCATGCCATATAAGAGCACAGACTACACATAACACTTCACAAAACGAATTCTAAGATTCATATCGAAGTCATGGCAGCTTCAGATCTTTTTATAATAAATTTGCAAAATGCAGATCTAGCCATTTCTATTCTCGTTTTTATTACGGCTGATGTATACCAATTTTCATTGAACCAGCATCCAAGGTATTTGAAATTTGATTAGTGTCTGCTCCTGCGTGACTTCTGCTGACATTCATGAATTTCGTTTTATTAATCTTAGTTGTAAGACCGTAATTTTCGCTGTGATGAACAACTTTATTTAATATCGTTTGCAAATCGTTCAAGTTATCTGCTAAAAGTGTGGTGTCGTCGGCATATCTAATATTTTAATGCCTTCATGTGACTCCCAAAGAGCTTCTTGGAAGATTTTCTCAGCGTAGATGTGCAAAAGGATGGGTGATTATATACATTCGTGCCTAACGTCTTTAAGAATGGGGATTTCCTGTGATTTTTCATGCTCAACATTAATTTCGCCAATCTGGATCCAATAAAGATTTCTTAAACATCGCATTTCTTCTGTGGCACTGTGTTAAATGCTTAGTCTAGAAAACACATGAATATATCCTCTTGCACATCTTTTCAATTTTGGACAAGAGCATGGACACAAAACAGTGCTTCACGAGTTCCCATGCCATTTCTAAAACCAATTGCGTAGGGCCCATTACCTTTTTAAATTTTTTATAAATTCTATTGTGTACCTATAATATTTAAAAAAAAAATAGTAAGTGATTCACCAGACTTATGAGCCTATATTCCTCGCACTTCTTTGCATTTTTTTGGCAATGCAATGAAAACAGGTTTTAGCCAATCCTGTGGAACTTGTCCGGTATCGTAGATGTGATTAAAAATGCGCAGAAGTATCTGGAAGTAAACCTTCTTCGTCAATCAATTTTAAAATTTTTGCAGGAATTTGGTCAGGACCTGTTGCTTTGTTATCCTTTGAGGAACGTAGAGTCTTTTCTATTTCCTCTAATGCAATGCTATAACCAGGGACATCTTTTGGTTGGTTAAAAGGTGGTCGATTGCCATTAAATATATTACGGACATATGGTTCCAAAACACTTTCTTTTCATTTGTGTCTGTTATGACATATTATTTTCATGAAGTAGCAGAGGTGTCTTCTATTTAGGATGAACTCCACAATATCTTTTGAGCATTTTGTGAATATTGAAATAATCAGGTGCAGCTTGCAGCCTCTCTATTACATCGCATTGGTATTTTAGCCACTCAGTTTTCGCAACCCGATTTTCGACGAATTTCCTTATTTAATTGTTGGCGGTTTCAATGGCTATATTTTTATGAGTTCTCCTTTCATTTCTTAAACTTATTATTTCATCTGCATCCATTCAGTTTCGTATTCGGCTTCTTTTGTGCTTAGGGCATTTGGTGTAAGTGTAGAAAGTGAAAATTGTACTTTTTCCACATTTCAAGTGGTTTTATACTTTTTGATGGTTTAAAGCCTGATGAAAAAAATGTATATATGTATAAATAAATAGACGCAAAAATGGACATACATACATACTTCCGTTCGAAATTCGGACTACGTTGGTTTGAATCTCCGCGGTTGCCCCGCTATGCCATTGCCTGCCGACGGGCGACCGCTACTAGAAAAAACATTTTCTTCATTTTTCTATTTCACGGAGATTCGAACCAACTTACTCTGAATTCCGAATGGTACTCATGCGCAAACCCATTCGGCTGCCGAAATGGATAAAAATAATTTAATACGTGTCAATTTCTTCGTTTATTAAATAAGGCCATTTACATGACTACTCTGCTGCGCTGTGCTTTTTTAAAGCACAGATGTATTTAATCATTTATTTATTACTATTTAGTCTGTGAACCCAAGTTTTTTGCATACTAGGCGCAACGATTTAACATGATTTGAGCGCCTAAAAAATAAAATACAATATAATTAAAAATGCACTGTTCGGAGATAAAGAGTCTAGTTGGGTAGAACCCGAGATTGGCTCACTTAACGCTGGAACAAGAGGAGCATTAGGCGAGTACTCCATTTTACATTTAGCCCCTTAGAAAGGTATACAGCTACTAAGATTGCATTAAGGTATTGAGAAATTAATTATTTCCAAAAGAAATGAGTAGTCAGTGCTGCCATTGATGATTCAACTATCCCACCTTTTACACGTGTGTGTAATATTCCGTTGCCAATTCTGAAATCGCCATATGTTTCTGAAATCATGTCGGCTGGAAGCTGTGGCGTTGGTACTTCGCTTCGGTGGACCTCTCCTGAAATCGAGAGATTAGTTCGTTGGCAAACGTCCCGGATGACGGTAGTCTTTTGAACATTTTGTTTTGAAATTTGGGAATATACTTTTAAATCATCAGATAGCACAAAAATTACGCGGAAAATTATAAATCGCTAATTTAATTTATAAACAAAGAAATGTACTATTTATTTATTTATATTATTTTAAGTCAAACAATATATATTTAAGTCAAACAAAATAGCAGCCGTTCTGGTGTACTTCCTTGGGAAAGATCAGAAAGGCAGAAAAAAGCTTGAGAAGAAGTGCCGTAAATTGTTGCACTGCAATTTCTTTTATATATTATATTTAAGCAATACTTAGTCCAATTAAGCAACACATCATGAAACGCCAGACTTATAATTGACCTCATATATTGGGTTGGCAACTAAGTACATAACTGCGGACTTTTTTTAGAAAATCAAAGACAATTTTTTCATAGAACTAAATAACTTTATTTTGTAATGTATTGCTCAATTTGATTAATTACCTTTTGACATCTTTCAGGCAGCATCATAATCCCACATTCATAAAACTTCTGGTTTTTATTAGCAAAAAAATGAATCAGGTACGATTTGACATCATCATCATTATTGAAATTTTTACCACTCAAGGAGTTTTGTAAAGATCGAAACAAAAAGTAATCAGATGATGCTAGGTCAGGACTATATGGTGGATTTGGCAAAATATCCCAACCAAGCTCCAACAATTTTTGCCGAATGACTAAAGATGTATGTGGCCTTGCATTGTCATGATGGAATACAATACTTTTTTGATTTGTCAATACGGGCCGCTTTTTTTCAAGTGCATTGTTTAATTACGTTAGTTGTTCAACGTAGACATCAGAATTGATCGTTCGGATGGGTGGTAAGAGTAGACAATTCCTTTGTAATCCCATCAAACTGTTAACAAAATCTTCTTTTGGTGAATATCAGCTTTTGATATAGTTTGAGTTGGTTCCCCTGGCCTGCTCCACGCTCTTTTCCGCTTGATATTGATATTTTAAAAATGGATCATTTTCGTTACGTTTCTTTAGGAAATCGCAGCTGTTAATGCGTTGCGTTAAATGCGTTTCTTTCAGTTCGTGAGGAACCCAGTAATCGAGTTTTTGAATATAGCCAAGTTGTTTTAACTGATTTTCAATGCATGCATGTGATACATGAAGCTTCTCTGCAATCTCACGCGTTGTACTATGACGATCCTAATCGAGAGTTTTTCATCTTTGATTGAAAAATCACCAGAACGAAATTTGGCAAACCAATTTTGACACTGCCGTTCTTTAAAGGCTTCGTCACCATAAACAGCACATAACTTTTTATGCGCTTGCGAGCGGGGTTTCCCTTTGCGTAAATAAAAAATTTTCATAACGAAAATGTTGCTTCTGATTTTCCATTTTTCAACGAATACCAAACGAAAACTACGCAGTCGATCAAAAAACTTTTTTACCGATTGACAGCTGAATTGCTAACTATCAAATAACAAAATGTGTTCTACATTTTTACTACGTCTGCAAACCTAAAAATTCAACTGAAGCCATCTATGAGTGAAATCCGCAATTACTTAGTTGGCAACCCAATATTTTATTCAATTTATTTTACAAGAAGCCCGGTTGTGGTTTATGCAGTTTTTGAATGCAGCGATGAGTTTTTCAACCTTTCAACAAATGCACAAAATGTGTTTGTGTGTCGATAAAAGCCAAAATACAGTATTCAGTAAAAATCGCTAGATTCCAAACCGTAGATCGGCTAGAAACAAAGTCATGCTGGTTTGGCGAAATCAGAAATTTGGACGTGCAATACATCTTTTCTTTGATGATACTCTCAAAGAGTTTTAATACCGTAGACAGCTTAGAAATTTGTACACAATTACAATCACCATTTTTACTGTGAATTGGGCTACGACATTTCAAGGTCACTGTTGTGGAATGTAATCCATATGACGCGCTTTGGTAACTTTCTCACAGTATTTAATTTTTTTTTGTCGCGGATTGTGTGAAGATAATTAATCGAAATTTATAGTGCAAGTTAAATTGAGTTTTACATACAAACTTACATACATATACACTCAGTCGTATTGACATGATATCTGCGGCTGAAATGACAAATACGCCTTTGGCTTGCGCTTATTTGATACTCCTGCATTTGTGTCGCTGCGGTTTTCTACTCACCAACACCATTTCGTTAACACTTTTATGATTTACTTTGAATTCTCTTTCCTGCCCTTTTAGCGTTTGTCGTTTTTTTTTGTCGATTTTCACACTGTACCCTTTCAACACTCAATCCTTTGTGAAAATACTTCAACTGTCGTTCCGTACGCTGCCATTAAGTCAAGCGCCAGAGCCGAATAATTTTCACGGGCCACTCGAGGGCGAATGTCGTTTACTTTTACCATTATGCGATTATGTATTATATGCTTTGAGCTGCTTTGGATATCGTATTATTGCGGCTTTTCATTGACATTGGCAAGCACACCTTTTCACCTGGGGCCGACACGCCCTTCAAAGTCATTAGTAAGTTGTTAAATAAAATTTGCTGACATAACGAAGCAATTCTTTTGAATTACATTTACAAATAACGCTAATATCAGCAGGGGATCGAACCGTTAAGGGGCGTGCAAAGGTGTACACCAAAACCGCGAACTTCTGTTAGCACAAAAATTACTGTATATTTAGGTGCTCAAATTAAGGCGCGTGAATTTCATTTCAGTTTCGTTCCATCATATTTTTTTTTCTTG
The DNA here is from genome assembly GCF_027943255.1 of Anastrepha obliqua. Lineage (NCBI taxonomy): Eukaryota > Metazoa > Arthropoda > Insecta > Diptera > Tephritidae > Anastrepha > Anastrepha obliqua. The sequence continues at coordinate 62,717,182 of NC_072893.1, read as the reverse complement.
GTTCTTTTTTGGCTTGTTTGTCGTTGACAGTGTGCGCCTCCCAGTCAATAATTCGCTAGTAAATAAAAATAATAATAAAATAAAATACGTATACCCTACAAGGAGGAATAAAATGTGGAAATAACAAAAGAAAAATAAAAAAAAGAAATAAATAAAATTCTTTGCATAATGTCAGGTGCACACGCAAACCTCTTGAGTTCAACAATTTGTACCATGAGTGGGTGTATTTGTATGCGTGTGCATGAGAAAGGTGGCACGTAGGTGTGCTGATTGTCAAAACGAGTTATTAAATATTTGTCAAGCATGAATAGCGTGAAGTTTTTGCTGGCCAACAAAGGATGCTTACGGCTGATCAATCGGTCGGCAAATTAGTTTTGGCATCTAAGCAAAGAGAAAAGCGCGCTTTTGTTCTTCAAGGATCTCTTAAACATGCGGCTACATTTAAGCGCTTAAATTGAGTGGTTATATTGTGTGTTCAATACTAGGGGAAGGGTCTATATGTGTGGATGTGTGTGCAGAAATAAAACCGGATATTATTGAAATGATGGAGGTACTCTTTTACGTTAAAAAGGCTTGTAGTGATTTAACGTTCGGGTTCTATACATTGCATATATGCAAATATATATATTACATACAAACGTAAAGGGTGTGCTACCGGCAGGTTTCTGTTTAAAAAACACGATTTGCAGTAAAAACTATGCGATTTAAAAAAAAGAAATTTTGGTCAATCAGTTTATGTAATAACCGCGCCTTTAAGTAAATGTGGGGTTAGGGAAGTACCTTAAAGTTATGTGAAATTCGAAATATGAGCTGTTCCCGTATTCGGCGGTTTTTACTCGCAGAGAAAATTAGCTCGCCGAAGGTTTCAGCAGCCTGAGGATAAGGACTTGGAGTGTTTCTTCATAATTTCTTCTTAATTTAAATTTAATGCCAAATAACCATCGGTTTTGGGTTTTTGGCTGAGCTCCTGGTCATATTTGTGGGGTGCGGCTTGATGTTGTTCGACAAATGGAGGGACCTAAAGTTTCAAGACGAATCCGAATGGCAACAGGTTTTTTATGCACCTCTCAAATCCAACATGAATACGATGGGCAAAATAGAGATCAAAGTTGTTGTCTGAATTCCAGGAAAAATTATAAAAAAAATTAACTTGCCCACTTTTATCGCCTAGGCGAAATAGAAAAAACCTGAAAAAATTGTGAAATTCAAATAAAAAAAAAAAATAAGAAAAAGCAAAGTAACTTTAACCACTAATGTCTAGAAACTCCAAAAAAAAAAAATGTTTTTAGTATTGGTTCAAATACTCAAAATCGGTTTTTATAGTTTCGAAATAGGGAAGGAATTCCAGTTTTCTCAGACGGTGGATCGATTTACTTAAAATTTGGGGAGGATGTTCCTTATGCATTTCTTGACCCTAACTCGAAACTATCATTTAGTATTAAAAAAACGAAATTAATGAAAAAATATGTAAAAAGAATTTGTTTTTCAAACTCTCTCTCTCGCGACATTTAAATTCTTATCAGACGTAATGTACTGTGTCTTCGGCGAAGGTAGCAATCATGCTGTCGTAATTTGGATAGCGAATGTCACATGTGTAAATTATATACAACAATGGTCCCAATATGCTGCCTTGTGGTAGTCGTGTATCCATTTTTAATACCTCCGAGCATTCGTCCTGATGTTTAACATAGAAGTACCGGTCGCTTAGGTAACTTCGCAGTAATAGATAGTAGACAAGTGGGAATATTTGTTTTAGCTCATATGTATAGTAGCATATGCCGATGACTTGGTCCTGAAGGTCTCAGGACCCTTCCCATCAGTAATGGCTGAAATTTTGGAAGGTGCCCTGGCTACACTCAGTAGTTGGGCTGCCAGTCTCGACTCTGACAAAACGGAGTTGATGCTATTCACCAGAAAATACGAGCCTCCACCTTTTAAGCTTCCAAGACTAAACAACCAGTGTCTTACTCTCTCATCGGAAGTCAAGTATATTAAAGTATATATAATACTTGACCCCAAGCTCCACTGGAAGCTGCACATAGAAAATCGAGTTAAGAAGGCCAATATAGCCTTCTACGCCTGTAAATCTATGCTCGGCAAAAAATGGAGTCTCAAGCCACGTGTCGTACTTTGGATGTACAACTTAGTGGTTTTGCCAATTTTGACATACGGTTGCCTTATTTGGTGGGCAGCTCTTCAGAAGGGCTACAACACCACTAAACTAGTGAGAGTGGAGAGAACTGCATGTGTGGGTATCGCTGGAGCTTGCAGAACATGTCCCACTGCTGCGCTCAACGTTATTCTGCACTTACTTCCTGTGGATCTGCAGGTTAAATCCTTTGCTGCTCAGAGCGTTATTAGGTTGAAGGAGATTGGCCTTTGGAGACAATTTCCTGTAGGACATACTAGCACATTGAAGCAGATTTCCCCTTCCTTCTCTGTTCTTCGCCCTGATCTCTCCATCCGCAAACTGTGTTTTGAGGGTTGTGCTAGGGCTATCTTTCCGAGTAGGCAAGATTGGAAAGAAGGAAGCGTCGGTACGGATAAAAATACCTCTGTTTTCACTGACAGATTCAGGATGGAGTCTGGAGTGGGAGCGGGGGTTTACTCTAAATCAGCCAGCATTTCGGTCTCCTTTAAACTGCCGGAAACCAGCAGCGTTCTTCAAGCAGAGGTCTTCGCGATCCTGTAGGCATGCAAAACGCTTCGGGACCGCTGTTGGGAGGGAGACATTAATATTTTTTCAAAGCTGCGATCAAGGCGCTGTCGTCGCCGTATTGCAACTCTCTTCTGGTGAACTCCTGTGAGGAGGAACTCAAACATCTCGAACGTACAGGAAACATTTCTACTATCTGGGTTCCTGGGCACAGGAATATAGAGGGAAATGAAATTGGCGATGAGCTTACCAGAAAGGGGTCAACAGAACCGGTTTCAGCTGTCCCCTTCTCAGACATCGATGTCCCTTGACCGTTGTTAAAGCGAAACTACACAATTTCTTTCTACAAAAAGCGCAAGACAGATGGGGATCTGTCTCATGGTGTGCTATTTCGAAAACACTATGGCCTCAATACGATATAAACAGAACGCTTAAGGTGATGGGAATCCCCCGCCATTCAATTTCCAAACTCATTGCGGTATTCACTGGTCACTGGGTGATGGGTACTCATGCGGAGAAGCTTAGAATTTCATACAACCCCTATTGAAGAAGCTGTGGGGATCCTGCAGAGAAAGAGACTGTGCACTTTCTCTGAAAATGTCCGGCTTTGGCGGCTAGGTGCATGAGAGTCCTTAGCGTGCCCTTTGGGGATGACTTGAAGAAATTCTCCAGTCTAGATCCCTTTTCTCTCCTCCACTACATCAACAGCACTGGATGGCTGTAGACGGTTTTTCTCTTCCATAAATCTTTTCACAGGTAGTTGTCCACGTTATGGTATCAAAATGGCACGTAAGTGCTATTTGTAGTGCACCTGGGGTATTCTTGCCGTCTTACGTGCCTACCTACCAATATAGTAGTCCTGCGTGCCATACGCTGTAAAAAGCCTTCGCTACGTCGAGAGAAGTTGCGACACAGGAGTTTTTCTTGCCAATTTCATTTATGATTTTGTTAATTACTCGGTGCACTTGTTGAATGGTCGAATGTTTATGTCGGAATCCAAACTTTCATTCCACTTCCATTCCATTCATGCCACTTTCTTCTAGATTGTACCTCTTTTCTAGAAGTAAAGTTATTTATATAGCTTTAAGGGAGCTGAATCTCTCCTCAAATTCTTTAGCCTTTGCTTAATTTTCGTCTAAGTCTAAATTTATATTATTCTTAAATTAATTTTACTGTTAATTGCCATCAGTTACATTCAGTTTGTAATCAGTGTGGTTCCCTGTTCAGTCTAAAATTAGATATATACTGGGTTGTCCATATTCGACGGACCAATGTGTTTTTTTCTAAATCAAAGAAAAACACAATTTTTTTGATATTGACGATGATAATCATTTTACTTGGTTCAAGTAAATTTGTTGGCATCACTCTCTCAAATAGCCGCCTTGAGCCTGTATGGCGTATTGTGCCAGTTTTTCAGCGTTTTCCATAGTTTTAGCTAACATTTCGGCTGGAATAGCGGTTATTTCCTCACGGATGTTGTTCTTGAGCTCTTCTATGGTCATTGGCTTATTAATATGAACCTTTGATTTTAAATATCCCCACAAGAAGAAGTCAGGTGGCGTTAAATTGGGCGAACGCGGTGGCCAGTCAAAATCGCCATTTTTCGACATCAAACGACGAGGAAACAATTTCTTCAAAATTCGATTGTGGTGCGAGCTGTGTGTGGTGGAGCGCCGTCTTGTTGAAACCAGAACTGCCTCATACGCTTTCGACGAATAATTGGCATCACAAAAGTGGTTATCATATCGCGATAACGCTCCTGATTGACGGTAACATCTTGACCATTTTCATTTTCGAAGAAAAACGGCCCAAAAATCGTTTTCGCACTAACGCCGCACCAAACAGTGACTTTTTCGTCGTAAAGAGGTACCTCTTGAATTTCGTGAGGACTTTCAATGGCGTAAATACGGCAATTTTGCTTGTTTACCGTCCTATTCAATAAGAAATGAGCCTCAGCGGAAATGATGATTTTGTTCCAAAATTGCTCGTCATCTTCAGTCATTTCGATGACTTTTTGGGCCCATTCCAATCGACGAGGCTTGTCCGCAAGCAACAATCTTTATATCAATTGAATCTTATACGTGAATAAATGCAAATTAATGCGGATAATTCGTTGTAAAGTAGTCCGAGCAATGCCCAACTGCTGAGAACGGCGATTTTGGGATGTCCTTGGCGACGTCTCAACACTGGCCCGTACAAGAGCAATATTCTTATCCGATCGGCTTGGTCGGTTTTGATTTGGCCTCTTTGGATTAGAAAGAGCATCACCAGTCGAAAACCTTTCATACAAACGTTGAATGGTGTTTTTAGAAGACGCACTTTCAGTATATTTAATTTTTTATACGCACATTGAGTTTTCACAATTGACCTCTTTTGTTGAATGTAATTTCGACAATTGGGAGCGCTTGCGTGGCGTGTACTGTTCCATGGTTCCATCTGCTTGGACTGACGTTTCCAAGGCGGTATGTCATTAAGCGATCTGACATCTCTGTCAAAAGATACAGGGTTGCCAGATGGGTCCGTCGAATATGGGCAACCCTGTGGATTCTGTAAAAATAAATTTAGAAGAATTGTGGAATATTAATTTTGGTGATATATTACTTCTCGTGGTTTAATAGCAGAACTGTGAATAAACTGTAAATAAATTATTGTTATGTAAGATTTAAATAAATAAATAATTAAATAAATAGGATTTCAGAACATCCTTCATAGGTTTTTTCTTAACGCAAAATACAATTATACAATCTCTCTATTAATCCTCAATTTCAAATTTTATAAATGTCGGTTTTATGTATCTAAAGCAAAGTGCTTTACACTGAAAGCCCCAATTTCACAGCTTCCTGTAGAAATAATTGCTTACTTACTGGCATTTGTGTACAATAATTTATTTCAGAACATTTTTGTGCATGTTTACATACATACTTATATACATTTCTACATACTGTAGTAGTATGTACACAAAGCTCTAGCGAGGACTTTGCTCTTTTCGTGTGTCACCTAAAAATGCACAGAAAATCCAGTCCCACCCACCTACAGCTCGTAAGCGGACGTCCAACTATCGTGGCGTGAATGAATTTCTAATTTTTTGCGCTTTTTTTATGATTTTATATATTTTTTTTAATATACATTCATATATAGTATACATATCACCGTTACGCGAGGCTGAAGGGCAAAGTATAAAAAAGCGTTTTGGCTATAGTAGCAATTATGCGTTTTAAAGCAGCCACTGCCGCGACGGTTGTCGAAGGCAGAAACACATAAAGTAAAACCAAAGCAATTCTAAGCAATACCAGCTGAAATATATGTGCATACTACACACACACACGCACACACATATGCAGATGAAAGCAGCAACGATTTGAAATTATCAAAGTGCATGACCCTGCTTGGTCGTGGTCGCTTTAGAGTCGCGGTTGAAATGAGTGGCTGTAAGTGGGTGTTTGTTAAGTGTACTTTTGCGTGCGTTCGCTTTGGTGGAGCGCGCTTTTCGGTTATTTACGTGCACATGTGCTTTTTTCTGTTGCATGTAGATATACTCACTTGTATGTGAATAATCAAAGCGTGTGCAGCACACGTTTGCTAACTCGTTAACGGAAGCGGAAGTAATTTGTCATTCACATTTTTGCTGGTCGTCATTTTTGCAGGTACGAGAAGATTTTTGAAGAATGGGAAAGCACACCAGTACTGGCAACCATTCCATATGAAATTGGTACAGATTTGCACTCAATTACATAGATTAACGGACAAGTATGTACGAGGGGTGCCTTTTATATGTCGGGATTTGGATACCCTGGTGTTGCAATCTGGCAACTGACAGCTGTATCGCAAAGTTTGACATTTTTTGGCTTTTACGTACTTAGAACGTTTTGAAACACCAGCGCTATTTGTGTTGTTTACAGTAACTTAAAAGATTCATCTCGGTCCAAAAATGGAATTAAATCGTGAACATTTTCGTGCGATTATCAGTAACGTTCAACATTGCATGGATGAACTTAATTCATTTTTTGGCGATGAAGCTCCATCAAGGACCAGTGTTTATCGATGGTATGGTGAATTCAATCGTGGTCGTAGTTCACTCCAAGACGAATTTCGTAAAGGTCGTCCAAAATCAGTTGTTGTTCCGAAAACCATTGATGCTGTGCGCGAACTGATATTACAAGATCGTCTTGTGACCTATCGTGAGATTGAGACAATCTTAGGCATTAGTGGGACCAGCATACATTCAATATTGCATAAACATTTGACTGTCAAAAAAATTTGTTCGCGTTGGATCCCACATAATTAGTCAATCGCTCGAAAAAAGGCTCGTGTCGATTGGTCGAAGGAAATACTCAAAAAATACAATCGCGGGGCTTCGAAACACGTCTATGACATCGTGGCAGGTGATGAATCATGGATTTACGCGTATGAGCCCGAAAGTAAACAGCAGTCGACTGTATGGGTGTTTCAAGATCGAATTAATGGGTCATCCGCCGTATAGTCCTGACTTGGCACCGAATGACTTCTTTTTATTCCCGTACGTAAAAAAAATCTGAGAGGTCAAGGTTTTTCGACACCTGAAGAAGCGGTTGCGGCATTCAGAATGCATGTTTTGGAGGTACCTCATTCAGAGTGGCAAAAGTGCTTCGACAATTGGTTCAAACGCCTGCAAAAGTATATAGATCTTCATGGAGAATATTTTGAAAACCAATAAAGTGATTTTCGATGATTAAAATTTATTTTTGTTCTCTACTCCCGACATATAAAAGGCACCCCTCGTATGTATGTGTGCGTGCAAGCTTCCAAAATGGGATTTTTTTAGTTAGCGTCAACTGTACTCGTGGAGTTGTGAGTTTTCTGCGTGATTAAAGAAATATTACTGAAAGAACAAGTCTCAATAGATTTAACGATGCTTAATCAGCCAAAGAATCAATAAGAAAAAGAACTAAATTTTGTTACAAATTGAAATAACAACTCTAAAAAATATTTTGAAATGCTGTATCGAATATGGGTGGAACTGCGTTTTTAATTAAAATTGTGTAACTTTTTTGCTTTTTTGCTAAACTTTAAATTAAACACACAGCCATTGTACAAAATTACAAGTAAATCACTCTTCTTATTCCTCTTTTTTTGACAGGCATCTAGTTGTGTGATGGTGTGTGTGCTTAGTCATTGTACTTGAGCGTATTGGCGAGGTTGCTATGCCAAATTAAAATTTTTATGGTATGATTAAGAGAAAGTTCGGCTAAAAGAAATGTTCTGGGCCCACAATGCATTCTGTAAAAAAAGTAGCTGGAATTGTTCAATAAAACGCCAAATAATTGTTCAATCATCAAAATTTATTTTGTCGCCTTCAAAATAGGTTGCATTCGAAGCAATACACATATGTCAATGATTAGTCCAGTCATCAAATCACCTTTTAAACGCGTTTGAAGAGATCTTCTTTAGCTTCATCAGCGAATCCTCCTTAATGGTCTCTATCGACTCAAAGCGGCATCGGCGGAGTGGCAATTTAAGTTTTGGGGAAAGGAAAAAGTCACAGGGAGCTAAAGCCGGTGGATATGGTGGTTTTTCGATGATATTTGTCGAGTTTATGGTCAAAAAAGTACTCACAATATGTGAGCCTTGTGAGACGGTGCGAAATTCATAAATTTTCTTTCCACAAATTGGACCGTTTCCTACGCACATTCTCTCCCAAACGTCGCATAACTACCCCATAATATTCTTTATTTTCCGTAGAAACATTTGAAATGAATTCCGAGTGCAAGAAATCATGATAATCAAAGAAAACGATAGAGTGACTTTCACTTTTGACCTACTTTGATGTGATTTTTTTGGGTTTCGGCTCATGTGGATAGCGCCATTCAGCTGCCTGTTGGCTGGTTTGCATTTCAAACTCATACACCCAGGTCTCATCACCTGTTGTGATGCGCTGGATAAACGTTAGGCCCGAATTCACTTGCTCGGGCTTGGCTTCAGCCACCTTCTTCCGATGAATTTTTTGAAACAAATTCAAATCTCTTGGAACGAGTCGAGCAGCCACGCGTCTCATGCCCAATTTATGGTGTAAAATGTTGCGAATTGATTCGTGAGACACGCTAAGGTCACGAGCTACCTCCCTCAAACTTAAATGATGGCTTGATGGTTTTCCAGCACCATTTCCTTGACTTTGTCGACGCTTTCATCCGTTTAAAACATTGATTGGCGACCAGATCGGGACAAATCTTCCACAACTTCTCGGCCCTCTACAAAAGCCAACCACAGGCTTTCTGCAACATTTTCAAATTCCGTTTTAAATACAAAATTTAAGACAAACTCTTTGTTTGATATTTTTATCCATAGTGAAAATCGCAGAGCACACCTACGGTTGACTCATTATTATAATTAAATATCAAAAACAACTAATTGACAGATCAATTGACGCTCAAACTTTGCGACATTATAGAGGACTGTACCAACATTCCAGAAAAAAAATTTAGAAATATGTGAAACGCGCACTTTTTAAATAAACAATTCTCGAGATTTTTTTGACAAAATGTAAATCATTAGTAATAGTTCTAGATCTTAAGCAGAATGTAGATCTCGTAGTGCTAAATCGACTCATTATAGTAAGAATAACCTCTAGTTGGTCATCTTGCAACTGGTACAATTAGGGTCACTCTCGAACTAGTATGACTTCTTCCGTCAAATATCGGTTCGAAAATTAGAAAGTTTACTGAGTAGCTTGGTTTTTACTGCAGGCTCTGATTGTTGTCTACGACAACCCGTAATGGGTTATGTTTGTGAGTGGGAGATTTCATCTGCATTTGCAGCTGCGTATGTAGGCTGTATAGTGCATTCCAGTTAGGCTAAGGCTGCTACTAATTCGTTTGTTTGTTACGTTAGTTATTGCGTCCATCAATATTTTTCCGTGCTTACCGGACTATAAGATGAAAGTGGCTGTGCTTGTACACAAACTCGACGCCACTTAAGTACGCAACAATATTTCTACAATATTTTAACCAAACAATATGCTTCTGATAAATTGCTTGCAACACGCTCGCATTTGCCCACTTCAAGACAAAATGAGTCGAGTCGTTGGACTTCAGATTTCTATTTATATGATTTATATGTATGCCTATTAGGTGTGTACTTGTTGGTAAGCTATATTTAACTAGTCATTGAAGACATTTTGTAAAGGTTAACATCGGTAAGAGCTCGAACAATTATTTGTCTGTTTGTGTAGTAGCGACGCGTGCCGCTCATTCATCAGCTAAGCAGCAAATGCTGCTCCATATTTGCATATGCGGTCCTAGTGACCACTCGGTTACATAAATACTTTGCCTTGCCTGTTACGCTAAAAATAAATTGTTCCTTTATTGCTTTGTATATCTTGAGGCGTATGCGCTAATTTTTCTCAGCATCTTTCGTCCTAAAAATGACTATAATAAATTAGAGAGATTTTAATGTCGTGAAGGGACCAAATTGACTAGAATAAATCTCGCCATTACTTGCTTTTGGTTTGATTTACAGCCGCACGCATTGGCGTGAAGGCACTAGGAGATAGGAAATATATTCTGCCAAATAAAGAGTGTGTGTCGAGTGGAGAATTTAAATTACTTTCCTTCCAGATGCGTTGAAAAATATCTAAATGCTTGTTTTTGTACATAAAAATATTTTTTTTTATATGTAAGTTAATTCATTTTTATTTTGCAAATGGGTCATATTTTATTGGAGGTAAAGAACACTTTTTTTTTAATTTTAGTAACAAATATTTTACGTCTAATAAAGGCTTCCAAATTTGATCATTCAAACGGGTATTGAAGAAAATATTTTGATTAATTTTTTTTTAATGTTTGATAGGAGTGAAAGCTGAAATATTTTAGGAACCTTTTAAAAATATGTGCAAGCATATGGCGCACCAATTTAGTAGGAGCGTAATAAAAATACTAATTATAGTCGTATTTGGTTTAAATTCAAAGCATTATGGGCCACCTGCTACACTTAGGTTAGTGTTTCATTTATATTGCTCGGCGTAATACTAGGTTGTTCAATAAGTTTTGCGGTTCGATATGAAAAATACAATTTTTTGGTTTGAAATACACTTTATTCTTCAGTATAGCCGCCCTGAGCATCCCTGAATACTTGTTCCAACGAGATTCCAATTTATGAGTTCTATTGCTGAAGTGAAAATCTGGAAGGGCGTCAAAATACGCTTCCACAGCTGCTATAAACTCATCACTTGATGAAAAACGATTTCCTCGCATGTATTTTTTAGGTATACAACAAATGGAAGTCCCGAGGGCCTAAATCCAGAGCATACTTAAATTATGAATTCTCGAACCTGTTGAATACGACTCCCGACTGCATCCGCTTCTATGCAAAATATGGTCGGATGAAAGTATGCCGATTGGAATTTAAGTGTGCTCTGCCCAATTCATAATTAGGGCGGTCCTGCAATCTGTGCTAATTACCGCGGAATTAGTCATCTAAATATCGCCTATAAGGTTCTAGCGAGCGTATTGTGTGAAAGGCTGAATCCCCCGTCAACCAACTGATTGGACTTCATCAGTGTGGCTATAGACCTGGAAAGTCCACCATCGACCAAGTATGTATTTACAATACGCCATCCATGCCGTTTGATACCAAACAAGGTTACAGAGAGGGTAACTCGCTGTCGTGTGACTTCTTTTAGCGGAAAGAATCGTACGAGCCGCAGAACTGAATCGCTCAAGCACAATATTTTATAAGAGCGTAGAATTGTTGGCGTATGCCGATGATATTGACATCATCGGCCTTAACAACCGCGCTGTTAGTTCTGCCTTCTCCAAATTGGATAAAGAGGCAAAGCGAATGGGTCTGGTGGTGAACGAGGACAAAACGAAGTACCTCCTGTCTTCAAACAAACAGTCGGCCCACTCGCGTATCGGCACCCACGTCACTGTTGACAGTTATATCTTCAAGGTTGTAAAGATTTCATTTATTTAGGAACCAGCATTAACACCGATAAAAATGTCAGCCTTGAAATCTAACGTAGAATCTCTCTTGCCAACAAGTGCTACTTTGGACTAAGTAGGCAACTGAGCAGTAAAGTCCTCTCTGGACGAACAAAACTAACACTCTACAAGACTCTCATCATGCCCGACCTAACGTATGGCGCAGAAGCGAGGACAATGACAACATCCGATGAAGCGACGCTTGGAGTGTTTGAGAGAAATGTTCTCCGCAAGATTTTTGAACCTTTGCACGTTGGCAACGGCGAATATCGCAGACGATGGAATGATGAGTTGCATGCACTTTACGACGACATAGACATAGAGCAGCGAATAAAGATTTAGCGGCTACGCTGGCTTGGTCATGTCGCCCGAATGGATACAAACGCTCCGGCTCTGAAAGTATTTGATGCGGTACCAGCTGTTGCTAGTAGAGGAAGAGGAAGGCCTCATCTGCGTTGGAAAGATCAGGTGGAGAAATACTTGGCTTCACTTGGTGTGTCCAACTGGCACCGGTTAGCAGGCGCGCTTTGTTAAACTCGGCCAAAACTGCATAAGCGGTTATCGCGCCAATTAAGAAGAAGAAGAAGTTAATGGCGATGCAGTTTTTGTAGAAATGTTAGTTACAGATGTGGCAACCTAACAGAAAAAAAGTAAAAAAGAGCTCAAATTAGTTGGCTTAGAGCGTTAACTGGCGACCTGGCGATTGTTTCGGGAACTTTTTTATCAAGGTGATATAGAATGTAATGAATCTAGTGAAATATGTAAAATTCTAAGCCTTGCATATTATGGGACGAGTTCATCATGACTAATTAAAAAGCAGTAGAGACGATTGATTGAAGGCTAAGGCATATCACTTACGTGGTTATGTAAGAGATGGAGCTATGGTCCTTTACAAAGGTGAATCAGATAGAGGTATGTATGCTTGAAGATCTCCAGCATGCGCAAATTCTGCTCCAACTACGGCACGCAAAATACTTTACATTCTAGGCTTTTCTGATCTCTGGAGTTCTTACACTAACTATGAGACACAATCGTGCACGTTATTTAATTATATATTATTCTGCATCACATGTCACATTCTTTATGAAATTTTATTCAATCTATGCCCTGGTGAGAAGGTGACACACACATCCTGCACATGGCTAACCGTCTGCTTGGCATCCGTTCGGAATTTCGCATAGCTTTCGATTTTCAATTTTCAATGAACGAAAGGACATATATTCACCACATACCATGTGCTCATACATGCTGGCGAATTTACAAATGTGGGTTGGTATGTACTTATATATGTTTATATGCGTACTTGCCACGTGTGCGTATACAAATCTATATACTGACAGATGCGCCCACACCTGCCATTTGAATTGCAATGACGTGAATATATAGTATGAACGTATAGCTCTAAGGAAAAATGGTTACTTAATTTCTGGGGTAGTAGCATGCGCCGATGACTTGCTCCTAATGGTATCGGAACCATTTTCCTCGGTTATGACAGAGACTTTGGAAAGGTCACTGGCTGTACTTAGTCCCTGGGCTACCACTTACGGCCTCCGATTTAACTCTGACAAAACGGGGCTGGTGCTATTTACCAAAAAATATACACCTCCACCCTTCCGACTTCCCAAATTAAACAACCACGTTCTCCCGCTTTCATCGGAAGTTAGGTATCTTGTAGTGATATTTGACTCCAATCTCCATTGGAATCTAAACTCAATCGGGTAAAGAAGGCCACTATAGCCTTCTACTCCGGCAAATCTACATATGTTCGTTAAAAAACGAGGACTCAAACCACAAGTCGTGCTGTGGTTTTGCCATTTTTAACATATTCATGCCTGGTTTGGTGAGAAGCTCTTCGGAAGGGCTATAATATCACTAAACTGGGGAGGGTGCGAAGGACTGCATGCATTCGCATCACCGAAGCATGTAAAACTTGCCTCAGTGCTGCCCTGAATGTCGTTTTGCACTTACATGATCAAGGCTTTGATGACGCCATGGTGCAGAATGAAATTAGTAAACTCCTGTAAGGAGGAGATCAAATATATTGGGTGTGCAGGTAACATTTCTCTGTTCCGGGTTCCAGGATATTGGAACATAGAGGGGAAATAGAAGTGCTCATGAGCTTGCCAGGAAGGGGACTGAATTGGCCTCAGAGACCTCCTACCCGGTCATCGGTATCCCACTGACAGTTGTTAAAGGGAAACTACACAAATTATTTCTCAAGAAAGCGAAGAAAAGATGGAGCTCCATTCTTTGGACTCCTCGCCATTCAATTTCCAAACTCGTAGCTGTGTGACTGGATGATCGGCACACACGCGAACAAGCTAGGGTTACATTTAGCCCCCATTGCAGAAGCTGTGGGGGCCTTTCAAAGAAGGAGATTGTTGAGCACTTTCTCTGCAAATCTTCTCCATTATATCAACAGCTCTGGCTGGCTGTAGATATCTATTTGTTGGAGGTTTCAATATGGTATTAAAAGAGCGCTTTAGTGCTAATTGAAGAGTGCTAGACTTCAACCATTTCAGCTACCTACCTCCAATCACCTGAAGCTTAAATACAAAATTAAGTTAGAGTTGAATTACTGTACGTAATGATATGAAGAAGAAATGCAAATATTTTCGGTTGTTCGGCTTTCCATTTGAGGTGTTTTAAAATCAGTCTAATACTGCGACGAGCAAGACAAATAACTAATTATCAAAGTACCATAATACGCGTGTGAACCTCTAAATACAATTTTTATAAAGACGCCCAATAAACTGTTAAACTTTTCGCGGCATATTCACAACTACCCACCAGAATTTCAATGCAATCGGACTAACGTCTTAGGAGTCGTGAAACTACAAATAAACTTTTTAAATTTTTTTTGTAATAGAGTTATTATGAAAAAACTTTTGTGCTGCAATGTTGCGGAAAATCACAACAATCTTTTCTATGCCAGCGCCGTCATAACGTTTAGATGTATTTGTACAATACACAACTACGCTGCTACTTGACTGTATGTGCGCAACCAGGAAATAGAAATTCTTCACCTATTAAGCACACTTCGTGAGGAAGTACAAGCAATGAAAAGGTCAAAAAGGCTGCATGCAAATGTGAGTAGTGAACAATTTGCTATTCCGCTGAGGAACACTGCAATGGTGGATACGATTTATTTAACACTCGTCGGCGGCAAGTGCATGCCGCAGACGGCAACAAACTTGAAGTGCAGCGAAGTTGCGCGAATGCAAATGCAAATACAAATAATAAACAATAATAGTAAATAGGATATACAGTTACATATATAAAAACAGAAATTTGTGTTTTACAAATTCTGACGCGCGCATAAGTTCATGTTGCTTGTGTTGTGGGCACCCTGTTATACGAGTACAAGTATGTGTTTTATAGCATAAGCTCGGGAAAGCACATTTGAAGAAATCTCTGCGCAGATGGTTCTATGAAAAGTTTTTTAAAAATGAGCTCTGGAAATTTTCCTATTTTTTCCCTTAAGGTTATCCATTTGGAATTATAACGTTTGGAATAAGGTCATAGATGTTTTTGACTTAGACGGAAGCTGCGCTTGCATTTCATTATAAATTTTTTTGTGGTTCGCCGTTAAGAATAAATGATGCCAAGCCTAATTGCAAGCTCCACTTTTTTTTCTAATCCTCTCATCCTTAACTTTAAATCCACAGTGGCACGTTTATCGTAGTTTCAATGAAAATGGATTCACTGAGTTCGAGTGACTATGTCGTGCATCAGAAATTCATAGAGTGGCATCACTGAATTCATTCGTAGCACCATTTCGAAGATGTCTAAGGAATTTGTTACGATGTAAAATTATAGAGAACATTTTTTTAATGTCGGCGAAAAGTTTTAAAATAAAGTTCAAAAGGAGTAACCACTTTTTTATCTAAGATATGGGAATGAATATGTAAGATTTTTAGTCTTTTATATTACATTTAAATCTACATCTAATTTATAAAAATATGAAAAATTAGTAAATTATTACTACCAAATTCAGCAAATTTTTTTTTTTTTTGGACAGATAGTGGAAAAATGCTGCAAAGAAGCTCAAGGGAAGCTTGTAAAATTTCGGAAAATAATTTTTTTTTTCATAAAATGTTAATATAAATAATTTTTTAAGAATATGTCAGAAAAATTTTAGAACGTAAATTGAAGTATTTTTTGTATTATAGATCGTCAACCGTGACGACTCTATTCTTTACGTTCGAGCGCTGGGAGAGGTATAATTACGTTGTATTCAAGCTTTAGACGCGTTTTTCTCAAAACTATATTTTTCGAATTGGCGTACAAGATAACTCAAAAAGTTATTGACCCATCTCCCTGAAATTTGGCACACATCTTTATCATGATATTACTTTCTATTCGAATTTACAAGGATTCGAAAATTTTTCGAAAAAATAATTTTTTCGAAGCAAAAATAATATGAAAATTCGCCCCAAAATTCATTTTTTTAAGCATTTTATTCCGCGAATCCATATAGAAATTATGACATTAATAAACAAAAAAATGTTTGGTTTTTTGTATTCCGGTCACTGACGCCGATGCTACAATGCCCGCCGATTGAGAAGCTCCGCTGCGACCTTCCTGGAAGAATTGAGTGTACATCCGTCATTTTAAATGATTAAAAAAAATATATATATGTATATATTATTTTAATGTATAAATAAACTGTAGGCCAATTTTGAAAAAAATATATTTACTTCTTCTTTTAAAATAATTTTAATGAGAATCAGAGAAAATATAGCCGTTTGCAAGAATCTGTCCCCTTAACAGCCTAGGACCCCAGTCCCATCCATTTTCAAAGCATTAAAAGCATCTCTTCATGTTTTCCATTACATTTGAAGGACAGTAAAACTTCGTTAACCGGATCTTTTAAAACCAGCTCAATCCGGACTACCAACGGTTTCGAGTTGCCAAAGGCATTACAAAATTATTGAGCAAAATATCTATTTACTCATTTTGAATGATAAAAATGTATAAAAAAATCACTTCATTTTCTATCTCTTCAATTGGCGGGTATACCCTTTTTGGGTGTGTGGATGAGCTCATCCTCCTATTTGCGGCTGTTGTTTCACAAATGGAGGGACCTACAGTTTCAAGCCGACTCTGAACAGCAGATATTTTTTATAAGGAGCTTTTTCATGGCAGAAATACACTCGGAGGTTTGCTGAGGGGCGACCGATATTAGAAAAAACTTTCTCTTCATTTTGCTATTTCACGAAGATTCGTACCAACGTTCTCTCTGAATTCCGAATGGTAGTCACGCACCAATCCATACGGATACGGCGGCCGCCTCACTTCATTATAAAGGTAAAAGCTATAAAGTAGTGGGATATTAACTTAAAATGTAAATAAAATGTTGTGTATCTTCGTTTGCCGAATACATCTTTGCTTGGCTTCCAATGGACGCTACCAAAACGTTCTAAGAAATATTCTAATGCAAATTTATTTTCCTCTGCCCAACTGGTGCACGTGGTGAAGTTCTTGATTTTTTGAGCATTAGAAGGTTTCTTAGAGCGTTTCCGTCTTCATCAAGCCAAGCACTGATTCAAATTGTGTATGAATTTTCTGCAACATAACCGCATAGTGATGCTCTGAGGTCCATTTTTATTTGAGAACCGAGAGCGAAACTTTCGTCAGAACCACCATCAGCAATCAAGGTTCTCAAATCCTTTCAGGTTATATTAGAACTGGTGCAGGAATGTCTTGATAAGCTGAAAATCTTAGACCGGAACAACCACGTACATATGAGCTCTAGGATACATAGGAATTACTGGGAACGAAATGACAGATAACACCATCAGCAATCACGCGCTTCGGAGATCAATGGGTAGGTAGCATGCTCAGAAAACAACCATATAACGTCACGAGATTGACACTGGACTGGAAACCGCAAGGAAGCAGAGGTCGCGGTCGGCCAAAGAATATTTGGAGAAGGTCGATCTTGCACGAGCTTGCAGATGCTGACACCACATGGAACGACGCAAAACCAGCAGCTCAGAAACGCGTAGGATGCAAGAGTCTTATTGAGGCCATATGCTCCAGAGTGGAGTGAACAAGAAAAAAAAGAGGGAAGACAAAGAAGATCATACTAGAAGACTCTTTAAGGTTTATCGCAATCGAAATCAACGATAGCCAGCTTTAACCTAATCCGATTTAAAGTTAATATTGAATTAAATAAAAATAGTCTAGGAATCAACATAGAAATTCTGACAGTGACTTGTAGACTGAATCATCGTCTTTCTAAGATGGAAATATATTGCAATTATATTTGCTGGTTATGTAGCGAGAAAAATGAAACCGCCAAACATGCCTAGTACTGATAAATACATAATGAAGAAAAACCCGGGTGAATATATTTTACTAGATGCGAAAGTAAAACTCAATAAAATAGGACAAATACCAAAAATTATTGAAAAGGTTGTGCTCAGTGAAATACTCTGAACCCATGAAGGGGACACAATAGATTTTTCAGGTCGCAGTGCAAAATCCTATCATAATAGTAATAATAATAATAATAATATCAAATAATTTTTTCCCGCAATAATTTTTCCTACATTTTGCTATTAAACTATATTAAGCGATCCGGTTTGATGAAACCGTGGTTGGAAGTACAATGTAAATCATACAAGTTTTTTAATTTTTCCACTCTGTTCGGACTATAAAAGCATCCGCATTTTGCCATATCTGCCATATCAACCTCCTTCATTCAAAAATAATATAATCGCACGTTCAATAGAATTTACTTTATTTAGAAGAAAAGGAAAATAATTGCAAAATAACGCTAAATAATTAAAAAAAAATCGCATTCCTCAACCCAAAAAACTTATCCTTTCCATCCTTACTCCTGCACAATAATCAGCGCATTATTTGCATTGTGGTTGCTAAAACCAGCAAAAAACAGAGAAATATACACAGTTACACATTGCATCAGAGGCGCCAGCAAGAGAAAGCGGCCAACCGCGGTAATAGCGGAGGCACACCAAATTTAGCGAAGTCCTCAACCATCTGTGCGATCCTTCTGGCAGAAAAATGTGAAACACAGCTGGCGCTCTAAGCAGTAAGAAGGAGTTGTTCCCAAGCAACGACAGGTAGGCATTCTCACTATTTAGGACTGTTAGCGGCCGGCTAATCACCTAGTCTGTCAGAAATCAAAATATTTATGTATATTAACGAAGCCAACGCACGACTGAGTCTTGTCGAGGCCCTATGCTTCCGAGTGGAGTGAAAGTAGGAAAACAAGAAAAAATAATTTTTTTAAATTTCAAATCATCTAAATTTGGCATGTGAACTGGTAGCGTCTTTTTTGAGCTCGCAGGATGCAGTGTTAGAAAACTGTTCGTAGTCATAGCGGAGGGTTGTCGTACCTGTGATAAGGCTGATTGATTTTAACTATTTTTACTACCAATAATATTTGTATTTTAGTTATTTATTATTAATAGTTAGATTCGATTCCAAATTCATTCTAGTGCAAATTATTTTCTTGAATACAATATTTCTAGGTGCTTTTCACGAAATCCTCATATTAAAATGCAAGGTTTGCTGACCATTACTGGAGTGGAATGCAAATAAGTGGAAAATTTTTTATCTAAAAACGAAGACAACTATCGCTGAGTATAATTACATTTTCTTTCAAATCTCTCACGCATTTACTGCTGAAATATCTGTCCTACAGCCCGCGATAACTGATAGTTCGATTTCTTTAAGATATAGCTCATTGCTTAATGAAAACCATTTGAATTCAAGTCTCAAACCTTATAATAAAGTTGAAGAAATTCCAGACATTTTTAATCATAATATCGCGGCTTTTAATTATATCTAAGAAAATATTTCGTAGGCATTTGTAATATGAAGAAAATACACAACTTAGTTCCCGCTGTTTGTCAATAGATGCCGCCAGCAGTGTCTGCTAGTCGATTCTAACATAACCTAAACATCAAAAAAACAAAGTTTAGACATTTGGTAAACAAGCAGCTTCGACAGATTAGTGATTTTGTTTTGGTATCATATACTTTTGGTTTTGTGAAAATGTCTGATTTTGTGCCGAATAATCGTCATTTGCGGCAAGTGTTGATTTTCCTCTTTCATTAAAAAAAAACGGCGGCTGAAGCGCATCGAGAGCCACAAAAAGTTTATAGAGATGCTGCTTTAGAACTTAGTTGGGCTCCTAATAAAAAATCAACGGAAGTTTTTATAACCCCAAACTTGTACTTTAAATTATATTGTAAAGGAGTAACCAAAACTTTTTTTAGAAATTTTCAAATTTGTGGAATTTTTACAATTTTTGTATAAAGCTTGAAATTTGAATTTATATGGGTATTGTTCGTTAATAAACTAAACTTTTGTGAAAAAATAATGGTTAAAAAAATATTTTTTTTTTAATGAAAAATTTGTTTTTTGCTCCAAATTGCTCCAAAATATTGAGGTGCTATCGTGCGGACGCGCGCTTTATAACTGCTTTATGTACAAGTATGTATGTCCATACAAACTCAACTCGCAACTCGATATGCAATTTTTCTATTACACTGCCCTGCGTTTTCTGCAAATCCGTTGCGCAAATTTCTTCGCGCATTGCACTTTACTCCGCGTTTCAGCACGAATTGCCATGTCAAGTGGCCACTACCACAGTGCAGTTGCGCTGATTTCGTCGAGAAGGCAAGAAGAAGTTTTTGAAGGCATCGCTCTCGAAGCACTTGGCGTCTATGGAGAATCGACTTCAGCTTTGGCGCGCAAGCGAATTGTTTACATTCATTTCCATTTCCATTTTCATTTCCGTTTCCATTTCTATTACCATACCAGAGAATTTCCATAACGAATGCGCGTTAGCGTATAAAAAATAGTTACCATTAGGCTTTTGTTTTTGTAACCGCTTATGCCAAGTGCTAGTTGGCATTTCTTGCGTAGCATTTTTTACATTTCGTTTGCAGATTTTTTTCATGACTAATGTTTTTTGCTGAGAAAATGTTTCGTTTTTTTTCTAACTATTTTTTGTTTTTGTGGTTTTTTCTTATGTATAAGTAGAGTTTGTGCAACTCATTAACTGTAAAATTATTTAAATGTAAATTTGCTTAAGCGCATTAGTTCTGTGATTTCCGGTTTGACAAGTGAGGGCGGAATTAGTGAAAGAGGCAGGAAAAATAAAATAAAGTCTAGAAATTAAAAAAATGCTAAAGAGGTAGTGGTGAAAATGGATTGGAATGTTGATCGGCTGCATATATACAGGGTGCGTTTTATGTGCCAGGTCGCTTTCGGCTTAGATGGCACTTCTCAGTGGTATGTTGTAGTGGAAAAGGATATGCCAAAAATAACCCAAGTGTCATTTTCTGGCCATTTAACCGAAAATTTAAAAACAAATATCCTATTTCGGAGAACAGATTTGTATTCCACAGAAAAAATTATACAATAATAACCTCTCTTGTTTTGTAACCAAATTGAAATTTCGGGGACTTCTGAATAATTTTTTTTAAATTGCGAACAAGCAAGGAAAACTACTTTTATGTATTAATGATAACGGGCCGAACAAGCCAACAGTTTATTGTAAAAACCTACAATATTGTGAAAACTTTCGACAATTCTCAAAACCTGCTTACGTTGTAAGATGAAGTTGAACTGATGGACATATACATATAATATAAGCCGTTTCGCACCCGAAAATATAAAAACAATAGAAGGGTTTATTGCTGAATACGCAAGTGGAATAGTGATAAAAATGTGCCAAACTATGCAAATCTTAAAGACATATTATCTGCGTTATATTATAAAAACTATATTATAAAAACTTTTACATCTACGTCTCTAAGATTGAAAAGGTATTGAAGGTGGATGCTTGTTGAACAGAAGCTTCAGATGCTTTACTGTTTTTGGTACGATGACAACGATCTTTCAATCGGAAGTGTTCCCAACTCTTCAAGCAGCAAATTGAATAATTGGCGAAATGTGGCGCACACATAAGACCAGGGTCTGTAGTGACAGTCTAGCTGCTCTGTAGGACTTAGAAATTGCTCGCACCTACTCAGAAATAGTTTGAGAATATAAATTGAGACTAACCTCCCTTACAAGTTGGAATGAGCTTCAACTCATGTGAGCGTTGGAACAGTGTGGTGATCAGGGCAACGCACTGGCTGATGAATTTGCAAACAGTAGATTTTTGGAGCGTTCAATTGGACCGGAGCTAATTTTATGGGCAAGCGTAGGGAACATCAAGGTTTCATTAATAAAACATATGAGAGCCGTTGGTGCAGTACTGAGATCTGCAAAACAATTAAGTGTTTCCTGAAAATATCATTCCCTTAGGTAGCAAAATTTCTTCTCAGGCAGAGAACTACGAGCCCTGACAAGACTAAGATATCTACGAGTACTTATATCTACAGCCAGCCAGAGCTATTGATGTTATGAAGAAGATTGATGGAATTTAGATTGGACCATTATACCCCAGCTATCGAAGAAAGGAGCACTCAGCGACCTTAATCGTCCAGCTGCCAAACCCGCACGTTTACAGAGCAAGTGCAGTCTCCTTCTCCTTCTCTGAACGGTCTCCACAGCTTCTGCAATGGAATTGGAAATTGAATGGCGTGGCATCTACAGAGCTTTCTATATCATCCGTCTATTGTGGTGGATTCAAAGGGTTTTCGAAATTGCACTTGAACAAATAGAGCTCCTTCTTTTCTGCGCTTTCCTAAAAAAAAAGTTGTATATTTCCTCTTTAAAAACAATCAGGTGCATACCGATGATCGGCTAGGAGGTCTGTGAGACCAATTCAGTTCCTTTCCAGGCAAGCTCATCAGCAATTTCGTTTCCCTCTATGCTCCTATGCCCTGGAACCCAGAACAGAGAAATGTTAACTACACACGCAAGAGATTTGATTTCCTCCTTACAAGAGTTGACTCGTTTGGATCTGCACCATGGCGTCGTCAGAGCTCTAATCGCTACTTGACTATCAGAGAAAATGTTAATATCTCACTCGCTTTCGTGTTTCCTAAGCATTTTACATGACTGCAGAATCGCAAAGATTTCTGCCTACTGGTGTTTTAGTAGTATACGACAATTTTACAGAACAGATATATTGGCTAATTTAGAGAAAACTGCTGCTACTCCTGATTCCATCTTGGAGCTGTTAGTGAAGATATAGGCTCCAGCTTAGTGCAGATTTTCTCCTCGTTTCAATCCAGCCTGGGTTTAGATTGAGATCGCTGCTTTATAGGCTTAGCCAGACCTAGGAAGTGGAATTATTGTTGGCTGTATTGAGGATGGTCGAGCTATTTTTCACGACAAGCTGCTAAAATTAAAAAAAAAAAATTGAGAAGTTAGCTAGTGGGCAACGAATTCTCTTCTTCATCCGCTAAATCCTCTCTCTAGATTTTAAGTGCAGTAGGCAATATTATTTGAGTGCTTGAAAAGTTTCCGGCGATTGATAACTCCATTTCTTTAAGGCAGTGAGTCATGCTTATTCCATATTATCAGAAAGTACCGGGAATGTCTAATTAAACAAAACAGAGTTAAATTTCAGGCAAATTTATTTATCTCCTTCAAAATATGACCCGTCTGAAGCAACGCATATATGCCAACGTTTAACCCAGTTCTCCATACACCCCTGGTAGGCCGACGAAGGGATGACCTTCAGCTCCTTCGTCGCATTCTCTTTGATCCTCTATCGTGAAATCTGTTTCCACGAAGTGGTAACTTCAACTTGGGAAACAAAAAGAAGTCACACGGGGCCGTATCAGGTGAATGCGGTGCTTGCCCGACGGTATTAAATTGGGGTTTGGTCAAATAATCCAGCACAATTTGGCCTCGGTGCGATGGCACGTTATCATCATGCAAAATCCAAGAATTGTTTGCCCACATTTCGGGCCGGCCAGGCAGACACTAGTGATCCGATGGCGCTAAAAAGTGACAGATGTGTGTCTTACAGTTCTACCAACATAGGAAAAAAATATGGACCGGTTCCCACGTGCGCGGTAAATTAAACATTCCCGGTACTTTTTGATCATAGGGTACGTTTATTTCCAGAATTACATGCTCCGCTTTTGGTCGCAAGTTATAAAACAGAAGCGGTGCAGAAGGTATTTTTTCCCACTAGGTGGCGCTGGAGTTGAGATATGTTGTAAAGATCCTAATTATCTCCAATTTGTGTCATTACTTATTCATATAAAAAGCCATTATGCAATAAATCTACTTGGAATGTCAAAAACACCCTGTATATTTGTAGTATTCATACTTCATGAACGCTCTACTCAGAGGTGTAGTGGTATTCGCGTCCGCGATGACAAGCTGTTGTTGGTGTGTGTTATGTGAAATTTTAGAATCCAATTTGTAGCTTTGCCACTGTAATTACACTTGAAGGAATTAATTGCAGCAGCAACAGCAGCGAATGCTGATACAAGGGCATAAAGCCAATGGCGAGATGTGAAAGAAAGAAGTTTGCAATCAAATTTAAATTAAGAATTTGCCGAAAAAAACTAGTTTTAGCTGCAAGAAGAGCAAAGCAATTGAAATGAAAAACAAAGAAATACAATTACAACTGCACACACACATACATATGAGCATGTGTGCTTTTCATTCTCTTACTTATGTTCTTTATTTACGTTTTCTTTGATTACTTGACACAGTTTCCTTGCCGCGCTGAGAATCAAAGCAATAACAAGCGTTTATGTATGTGTGTGGATAAGTGTTGTTTGTGTATTGTGCAGCGCAGCACTCAAAGCGCCTAAGAATATGGGAGCACTTGAGCTCACGTAGCTATACACAGCTACAACTGTAAGTAGGAACTTCCAGCTATTGTGCTTATAGGTATGCATGTACATACAGCTGTGTTCACACTAATAGCAGCGAGTCATATTGCTAAGATTTGACTATTTAGTAAACATTTTTTTTTATTTTTTATTTTTAAGCATTTAGTTCACAGTGCTACAAAAATATATATAATTTATAGTTCCATACTTTGTACAAAACTTAGAAAAAAATTTCATCAAAATTTCAAATTTTTTAATCAGAATTTAAAACAAATAAATTTCGAGTGTGCATTTGTATAACTTTGTTTAAATTTTAAGAGGTTCAACATTTTCAGTGATTTTTAATTTTTGTTTTGCTCTCGGTCTTGTGCATTTACTGCATAGAAAAAAAAATTGTAGCAAAAAAAAAATCATCAAAAATCAACGCGAGTTTTAAGCTTCTTTAAATGCGGTTCAAAACTGCGTACGGAATTTTTTTTTTAATTCTAACTTCTTCTTCATAATTGCCGTTATAACCGCTTACGCGATTTTCGTCGAATTAAACAAAGTACACCAGTCGTTTCTTTCTCGTGCGCCAGTTGGACACACCAAGTGAAGCCAAGTCCTTCTCCACCTAATCTTCCCAACGCAGAGGAGGCCATCCTCTTCCGATGCTACCACCCACTCGTACCGCATCGAATATTTTCAGAGCCGGAGCGTTTGTATCAATTCCGACGACATGACCCAGCCAGAGTAGCCGCTTTATTCACTGCCTATGCCTATGTTTTACGACGACATACAGCTCATCATTCAATCGCCTGCGATATTCGCCGTTGCGAACGTGCAAAAGTCCAAAAATCTTGCGCAGAAACTTTTAATTCTAACTAAAGAGTTTAAAATTTATTAATTTTTTCTTCGACTATTTTAACAGATTTAACAAAAAAATCGAGTATGCAGCTTGAAAGCGTTTGAATTTTTGTATACTTTCGATCAAATTTAAAGGGGCTCAACATTTTGATTAATTTTTTAATTTTAGTTCTGCTGTCGGAGATCTGCATTTTGACCCTAGAAAAGAAGTTTTTGCAAAAAAAAAACAAATAAATTATTAAAAAGCAACGCGAATTTTCAGCTTCTTTTAGCTGATAAAATACCATAATTCAATGCACTACAAAACCGCGTACACAGAATTTTTTTAAATTCTAACTAAAAAGTTTGAAATTTTGACGCAAGTTTTTTAATGTTTTTAATTTTTTACAAAATTTGAAACTTTAAGTAACTTGGGTTTTATGGTAGTATTAACTATATTAAAAAATAAAAAAAATATTTCAAATAATAAAATAATGAAAAAATATAAATAATCAAAACTTCGTAATATGTCGCGCTGCTATTATTGCAAACACCGGTGTACATATGCACGCAAAAAGCAGGAAGCTTTGTGTATTTGCACTTGAAGGCATGTGTGCCATATTGGCGACCCAGGCCTAGCCTTGAGGTTGTTGACATCGCCATTAGTCAAGTGCAGACGCTGGCATCTGGTATCAAACGGCGCGTCAAACAAACTGAATGCGCTCGTGCCAGCCACCTTAGTCTTTGACATAATAAGCCTTGCCTTCTGACCTAAACTCTTGCGGCCTATGGCAAACTTTTAGTTCCTCACTACTTTGCTGATAGATATTTTATCTTTTTCTTGTTTTACTGTGTGCCTATTTCCGACTGTTCTGCTTGCTTCATGGGATGTGTGTACTTTAAGTGTGTGAGGATATTTTTGTGTGTGAGTGTGCGTGCGTGTGAGGCTGTGAGGCTGTAAGGGGTCGCGCACTCTTGGTTATGATAGGTTCTTTATTTTTCTTTTCTAAGTTTGTGGTTGCAGAGCAATTCGCAATGTTACGCACCTGTGTTTGAAACGAAAAAAATGTTTTTGCTTTCCTGTTGGAATATTATCTATTTTGCTTTCGAGTGTTTGTACATAGAGCATAACAGCACTCACATTGATGTACAAAAATTTAAAGTGGTGTTACATTTCTTATTTTAGTAAACGGTACTTTCCCCAGGTGACATACAAGAATGATAGAAACAAGATTTTGTTTTTGAGTTTTGTGTTTGTTTCTCTTTTTGATTAAAAGCTACCAAAAGTGTAAGTTAAAAAAAGTGTATTATTTAAAAAAAGAGGCGTTTTTATTGTGGTACATATCGGACGTGTTTCACTAATCGTTCAGCATTTTTGCTATACGTAAGTTATTTCGATATATGTAATATGAAATTACGTTGTAGTGTTAATATAAAAAATTATAAGACAGTGACTTTAAGCTGTACTTGTTATAGTCTGAACTGCAGTGCAGTGTGTGGAATGTCAAAAGTTCCTTCACCTTGACTGTGTTGGTTTTCTTCAAGCAGATGTGGATTTTTTTGCTCTCATCTGATAAGCCGTATCTTTGCCAGACCTGCTTTGCTGATAGACGCTCTTCAAACTTTATCAGTTCATTCGGCCGAAACAAAAAATTGAGAACACGATGTTACAAATGTGCACAATAATAAGCAACAAATCACATTGCTTGTTATTGTTAGGCAAAAAACTGCACTTGGAACGGGAAATAGTCGCATATTATCCGCTGTAAGTGCTCTGCATGGAGAAAAAAAAAACAAATAATACAAATATCAGATGATCCTCTCGCAGAAATTCGCTCATTGTACTCTAAGCTTGAAGCAGAATATGTTGCTCTTTCTACGGTTACTAATGAGTTAAAAAATCTTAAAAGCATTGTTGCTAATTCTGCTTGTATTCTCGTTAGTGCAAATTCAAAACATGGGAGCTCCTGGCTCTCTCCTCTTTTTGTTCGTTGTACGCCTATTGACAATGAGAATAATGCGCTCAACTCTGTGCGACGTCTAAGCCGGGGTCGCAAACATCTGCTTTGCATGGTTCTGGCGTCGCTAAAGAAAATAAAGCTGAAAGCTAAGTCTACTTTTAAGACGGCGGCTGCTACTGTTACTGCACTTGCAAAAGTTACCTTTGCTTCTGTTGCTGCTTCATCTCAGGTTTCTGCGACTTCTGTCTTAAATCCTGCTCCTGAATCTGTGCCCACAATGCGACAAACCCAGTAAGAAATGGTAACAAAAAGTAGATAGTAGAAAGAAATTTAATAAGCCTATTGTGAATGGTTCCAATAACAATAATGAGCTACAAATTGTCCCAATATTTAAATGTCTACACTTATCATCATTCTCGTACAATGTCAAGGAAACTGATATCTTGACTTATGTGTCGAAGCATGCTGAAATTGAAACTAAGTCTTTGGTATGCTACAGGCTTGTTAAAAAATATACAGAATTAAATACACTCAAAAAAATTAATTTTAAATTGGGTGTATCAGAATGCTCTTTTGAAAAGGTGCTCAACGCGGACATGTGGCCAGAGTGTGTAAAAATCCGACCTTTTAATTTAAAAAAACAAAAAAAAAAAAACCGATTCACCAATGAATCAGCAATAAAAAGTTGTGCTCTTAAAAATGGTCAAAAAACTTAAAAAAAAAATACTTTCAAAATGTTTCTGGGCTGAGAACTAAATCTAATCAACTTTTAGCGTTTAGTTCATACATGGATTATGATATTTTTGTTCTCATCGCGACATGGTTGAATGAGAACTATTTCGGCAATGAGTTTTTGTTTTTTGATCCACATTTATACCATGTACATCGTAAATACCGTGATGTCGAGAAAACTAGTCTTTTCAGAGGAAGAGGGGTTTTAAAAGTTGTTCATGCTGTTGTGCTCAGACAATTACAGTGCTATTGAAAATTTGTGGATTATTATAAAATTTGAAATTGCAAATCTAATTTTTTGCTCTTTTGAGGTTATGCAAGAATATTGAATCCTCCTCTCTCAGCTCTTCTTAATATTTAAAATATTTTTATAAATTTAAAAGGGACTTTGAATTTACTGAATACAAATTAAATTGTTTTTATTATGAAAACACACTATCATAGTAAAAAAAAAACCAGATAATATCAAAGAAACTATAACGACTTTTTTGAAAAAGGAATAAATTATCTTGTTACATAACCTCAAATTTAACGTAAACGTGTTTTTCGGTTTGTTTTTTCGGTTTGTCAACATAAGTTTTAAATACAAGGATGTATTTTGGACTCAGGACTATGTTCTTTCAGCACATAACCATAACACATTTATAGTACAGAACACACATAATGCAGAGAACTTGAAGCGCACACAAAGCTCCTTACGTAAATCAGCAAACATTTGTTATTTTTTATTTATTTATTTATTTTCCAAAACTTCGACACACTGCAGTTGCGAGAGAGTGATTTGACTGCTCAAAGAAGAAGAAGAAACTTCAAAAAAAATTTAAATAAAGCGAAGAAATGTCACACATAAATAACTTACGACCAAGTCCAACAATAATCGCAATCGCCAACAATGCGACCAAATGATAAATAGAAAGTAAAGCTAAATAGAACTGAGTGAATTATTGAACTAATAAAAAAAATGTTAATTTTACATAATTTTAAGCGTCACATTTTTATTAAAAGAGGCTAGAAATATGTCAGAAAGAAAATATTAAAACTCCCTGGCTAGAGAGCAAAAGAAAAATATAAATCAGATTAATCACTATTCACCAATTGGCCTAGTGTGACGTCACGCAAATCAGCTGATATTGTCAAATTCGCTGAGAGCAAAGTAGATGTATTACGATGAGCGTGAACTCACTACTTTCTTCATCGTGGGTTACATATAAAGATATGCATATTTTTGTTTTGTAAAGGGTATACACTCTCTCTTAAGAAAGTTTGATTGCCATCAAACAAGAAAAACAAAATGCGGAGGTAAAGTTTAAAATTCATTTTTCTTGTCTTGCTCTCTCTTATTGATTGAAAGCGGTCAATTTCCGAACATCGTGTTTTCTGACGGAAAATTTTTTAAATTGAGTAATTCGTAAACTCCCAAAATGACAGGGTTTATTTGATCAACCATTCAAGCGAGAATTTGAGTCATCGATTGGCCACCAGGCGGCAGCACCCGACACAGGTAATGGTTTGGGCCACTGTAACCCCGCAGATGGCCGCTCTCCAATCGAGCCTGGTGTCAAGGTAAATGTGAAATATTATCGGAAATGTATTCTAGAGGTTGCTTTCAAGCCGTGGACATACAAACATTTCGTTGGCAGACCATGGACGTTTGAAAGGGACCATCTCATAAAGCTCGAGTGAACCAAGAATGTTCCGAACTTCATAACGTCCACACAATGACTCTGAAATTCACCAGACGCGAATCCGATAGATTACTCTCTTTGAGCCATATCAGAGAGCAAGGTCCGAACTAAAAGATTCACCAATCTCGAGGCGCTGCAAAAGCCATTGCCCGCGAGTAGGCCAAAATTCTGGACCATCTCAGATCCATAGTCAAAGCAAAAGGTGGTCATATCGAGCATAAGTAAATTGATTCTTAATTTCGTATTATTTTCACTCATTTTTTACTTTTAATTGATTAAAAGTAATTTTCCAAACTAAATTATTGGTCTTTTTAGTTAGTTACACTTCGAGTGCCGGACCCTGTATTTATTTGGCAAGTCATTGGCTTAAGCCAGAGGGTTGGGCAAGCAGCTGAGTTGCTTATTTCAAACAATTTAAAATTACCAAATGCGGCCTTAATTTCAACACTCATCATTTTTACATATATACGTATTTATATATACATTTTTTAGTGGAAAAGGAAATATGTACATACGAGTATATACCGCTAAGAGGCACTTATGGTGCAGGAAGATGATTTATTACTAAGTCTTGACAGCCATGACGACGAAATTTTGACTAAAAGTATGTACAGATTTCTTGTTTTAAAGCTTACAGAACAGCTAAATCAAATGAATTCACTAACTGATACACAATTGGGTGGTTTGAAAGGCACCGAGGCTACATTATTTAAATGGGCTCAACACGGCAAGCAACACATGCAGCGACAAAATGAAAAATCCACATATGTAAATCCACTTTTCAAAGGGTGCTTATTTATAAACCAAATGTAGATTTTGTAAAATATTCAGCGGAAAAAATTTGCTTATCAATGGCAAAGCAAGATTGTAAGAAAAAAAATTGTTAAACGGCTTTTTGGGTAGAATCTTTTTTAGAATAAGAAACCTTAACTGTTCGATCTAGCTCCAGTTCGCAGAATAATGCTAACCTGCTTATCGGAGAATGCACTTTGAGATTGCCCAAGAATTTACCCACATTGGTATAAAAATATCAGCAACTAAAGACATATCTGGAGCACTTAATGCCAGTGTCTCAGCTGCTAACAAATCTTACTACTCCAATATAAAGCAGCTTAAATCAAAACCCCTATCCCGTGAGAAAAAAATGAAGGGTTTATAAAACCTTAATGCGCCCCGTGCTCACCTATGGATGTGAGCTGATGGACGCTGAATGTTGCTCCACCATTCATTTTCGAAAAAGTAAAGTCCAATATACCAAATAGTCCCACGTTGAGTCCCTCTCTGGCTTTTCAACAATAACTCTTGGATTTTCTGAGTCCCAGATCTTACAATTTTGCTTGTTGACGAAGCCACCGAGGTGAAAATAGGCCTCATCACCCAAGATGATTTTTTGATGGAATTCCGGATCATTTTTATGCATTTCAACGACCCCCAATCAGCAAAGACACGACGTTGTTGATGATCGGCCGGCTTGAGTTCTTGTGTTAACTGGACTTTATAGGTCTTAAGATCCAAATTTTTATGCAAAATACGGTGTAATGACCTTTGTGGAATGCTTAATTCTAAAAAACGGCGAGGAATGGATAAACCTGGGTTTTCTTCAACACTTTCGTCTACAGCAGCATTATTTTCGGCCTTTCTTTAGCGACGTGCACGGGTTTTATTCTTCACATCACTAACTTGTCCCAACAGCTCGAATTTTTTCACCATTTTCGGTATTGCGATCCGACAAGGTGCTTCACGATGACCCAAAAATGTTCGAGTTTTACAAACCATCTTTGCCAAATTTTCACCATTTTTATAGTGAATTTTAATAATTTCAATGCTTTGTTTAAGCGTGCATCGTTCCGTTTTTAATAATGGTGCAGTTTCTACTTGTCAAATATCAAAAAATTTCAGCTTCAAAAGTGACATCTACCGAAATAGCGGACTATTCAAAATAACTCCTGTTATTGGAAAACTCTTTAGTGGTTGAGACGGTGTGGTTCTTGGGCAAAACATCATCTCATGCGTTGGCTCTTTTGATCAAAATTAGCAGTTTCGGAACCAATCTCCACATCACACCTTATGTCCAAAACAAGTTATAAACTGTTTCAACTACGCTGCACTTACTTTTAAAACACTCCTCGTCTCTTATGTATATCTATTGGCATCTCAGAGCTTCTCCTAATGTTATTATAAATAGTTTGGTTTGCATAATTTGTCAAATAATCCTTGCAGATATGTACCATTTTCGGCACATAATTCACGGAACATACCATGGCTGCTCTATTTAGCTGTGTGATGTCTCATTAATAATAGTTGACTAATAGTTGAGAATGGTTGAGAGTGTAACGAACTCATGTTCCACTTAACAGCACCCACTTGCACTCACTGAAACACAAATACACAAGACCGTACATACGTGTGACCGAATTTGCCTGCTCGTCGGTACGTTTACTTTAATTAACTTTCTTGTTTGACATCTAATGAAGTAAATTGCTTGCACGCTCCGAGCTAATGACGTATACGACGAGAAAGAAGCTGCGTAGTTGTACACCCATCGACAAAAAACCCACGCACTTTTTGTGATTATGTATTTTTTAATTTAATTTCAGCTAATTTTGGATAAAAATGTAGCTTATTCCGTATCAAAAGCCATATGAATTAAAGCAACAAACTGTATAAGGAACTTCAGACAAACTCAGAAAAAGTCAAAAAAACTAAAAAAAAAAAACTTGCCATAAAAATTTCAAACTTTTTTTAAAGACCCTCTAGAAATATTTTGTGTATAGTAGAATAGAGTAGCACTTGCCATTAGTGTGGTGAAGCTAAAGTTTTATAATTTTTGCAAACGGCGTCGTATGTCTAAAGGTCTAAATAAAGATTTTCATCATTCAAATGGTTTTTCTAGTAAAAATTTGTTCAAAAACGAGATTGTATGATTAATTTTACGCCACCTTGTACTAAAATTGCTACAGCTTGTACCAAATGGGCTGAAAAACTCCGTAATTTTACAGTTTTAAAATGCATATCGCTTTGCATTTGCTTCCCATCGACTTTTACGTTATTTCCATCACTGCTCAAAGTGCAATTAGGTTAAAGGAGATTGGCCGCTACTTGGCCGCTAACTGGGTCGTGCAAGAGCAATCTCTCCAAGTAGGCGGGATTGGAACGAGGCGAAAATCTGCGCCGAAGCTGGTACTTTAGTTTTCACTGACGGCTCCAAGAGGGAATCGGGAGTCCGAGCATGGTTTTTTTTAATCAGCAAATTTATCTATCTCCTTAAAATTACCAAATAACACTAGTGCTAAAGTCTCTGATGACGCGATGGTGCAGGTCCAAACTAGTCTACTTTTGCAAGGAGGAGATCAAATCTTTTGGATATGGAAGATAGGAACATAAAGGGAACTAAAATTGCTGATGTGCTTGCCAGGAAAGGGTGAACTGAATTAGTCTCAGAGACCTGCTACCCGGTCATTGGTATCCCCCAGACAGTTATAAAGAGGAATTGCACAACTCATTTCTCAGAAAACTGCAGAATAGATGGAGCTCTATTTCTTCATGTGCCCTTTGGCCTCACTACAATCTCCAATATCAAAGAAGAAGAAAATGTTGAATATCCTATGCAAAAAAACATCAAAAGTCTTCTTCAAACTCGGAAGTTATCTACTAAGACCGATTAAGAAGTTTAAAATTTAGACGTTGCTTTTTGAAATTTGGATAGTGGATTTTTTTAAGAGCTTGAGAACTTAAAACTATAGCAGAAAAGGGAAATATTTTGAGAATGATTTTGTGTATTTATAAATTTGGTTGATCGTTTCACGGCATTTATTTTTTGACTATGATATTCGGCATGTGTCCGCCGCGCCTACAAGTTACATGGTCCATTCGATCATTCTAATTTTTGACTACTTTTTGCAATAAATCTGACCGGATGGCGTCTGTAAGGGCTTAAATATTGCAATAAAATGGCGGTGTTTACTAGTCATTGGACGATCGGCACGCACGCGCAAAAGCTAGGTAACCCTAGGGTTACCATATAATTCCTATTGCAGAAGCTGTGGGGAGCTTTCAGAGAAGAAGACAGTTGAACCCTTTCACTATAATTGTCCGAGTTTGGCATCTAGACGATTAAAGTCACTGGGTGCTCTGCTCTTCCTCACCTAAATCCTATCAACTTTCTCGATTACATCAACAACTCTGGCTGGCTGAAGATATTTGCCTGTTGGAGCTCTCATAATGGTATCAACGACGTTTTAATGCCATTTTGGGAAGAGCCAAAGTGGTACTTTAACTATTTCTTCTACCGACCGGCGTTTAAAAGTTTAAAAATTCTGATTAAAAAGCTGGAAATTGTGAGGAGAATTTGGTAATTTTTTCTGAATTTCATACAAAGTTTTGAACTTTGCTAATATTGAAAATTAGTTGGAATTGAATTTAAAAAGTTTGATACTAAAATTTATAAGGACAAGGCTTGTTTTCTGATTATACCTGTGTACCCACATAAATATTCTAAACTTCATGCGAAATTATGAAAAAATCATAAATGTTCAAATGTTCAGTGTGCCTTGGTTGAAATTAAATGTCAAAGTTTATAGTCACAAGGGGTGCATGGAAATTTATTTCTTGTCGACTAGTATGCAAGGATGTGTTGTATATTTATACGTAGCGATACATGCATGAGTGCCTTGCTGCTGTTATATTCAGCTCAGATTTATAAACAACTAAGAGCACTTAGCTTTTGCCATAATGCATAACAGATTATTTGTAATATTTAAGAGCATTTAGCCCATTACATTGCATTACTTGGTAAGTAGGTATGTATGTATGCGTAAGTTTGTATGAAAAGTATACTAAATATATGGTAAATGGTAAATGGTAAATGAAAAGTATACTAAATATATGGTAAATGGTGCTTAGAGAATATATATTTTATGGACAATCTAAGCATGTAATTCAAGTCAAGCTGCTTAAGGCACTGCATTCAAAGCTGGGTTCATTAATATTTTCAGAGCTGCCAGTTTTGTTGCATAATTACAATTAAATATATGCATACAAATTTGCACTTAAATGTGTGTGTATGTGGGCACAAAAGTGCGCTTGTATTAGCTATTTTTCCAATTACTCGTAATTAAATTTGACTTTTCAGCATAAGCGATGATATATATAAATTTTCGTTTGCTTTGTCATAATAATTTATGTGCTTTGCTTTTCGGTACAGTTTTCTTAATACTTCTGATATCTCGTGCCTTTCATGCTTCTCATTGCACTTTGTCAGTAAAGCTACTTAAAATATTTAATGCTTGCATAAGCACATCTATTTAATACAAAGACGCATAATATTATACTTCTACACACACACATACATACTTCAGATCCATTTGAATAGTGAGCTTTCATTGTGTGCGTGCGCTTTTCAGAGCAAGATTGTGAAATGGACAAATGTTTACAATTGGCGCTTCTTGAGCGTTCGAATATTACAAGAATGAACAATGCAAAGAATAATGTTTGAATTAGGCCAAGAATATATCTACTGAATTTGTGTGCATCTATTTGCACACACAATTTGTGGTTTTGATATATTGGCTGGTCTATGTTACGCTAGATGGTGGACTCTAAGGACTCGAGTGCTCACTTGGACATGCAGCTTAAATATGTCCATTCTGGTAAGAAATTTGGGCAAAGTCAAATATTAGGTGCATAACTAAGTTTTCGGGCTTGGCACAAATTGTTGATAGCTGCTCAGAAGTATAGTTGATTGCACACTTTTGGTCGCAAAATTAAATTACGGGTGGGCCATATAGCGTGTGCTTTTTGCACCACCTATTTTTTTGAGAATGGTAACACAAATGACATGTCAAATGTATTCGTAATTTACTTAAAAGTTTGACATTTATGAAATGGGACGCTATACGCTTGAACAAAATTGAGAAATATTGAAAATCTATTTCCAAAGTGGTGAGTCTTCTACTCAAACTGTGAGAAATTTGAAAAAAAATTCCAAAAAAAATATTTGCCAACAAGACAGTTCGTGGATTAATTTGTTAAGCGTGTTCGTGAAAATGGATCGTTAATGAATAAAACAACACGTGAACGTGCTCCTACCGTGCGTACACCCGAAAACATTGCTGCTGTAGCCGAAAATGTGTGTGAACATCCAACAACCTCAACTCGTCATCGTTCTCAAGAATTGAACATCTCACGCACTTCTTTGAGGAGAATTTTGCATAGAGACCTTGATATGAAGGCTTACAAAGTTCAATTGGTGCAAGAACTGAAGCCTAATGACCATCCAATGCGTTTTCGGTTCGCGCAATGGGCAGAACATCGTTTGACCGAAGATGAGCATTTTTACCGAAAAATCATATTTTCTGATGAAGCTCATTTACACATCGGTGGCTACGTCAATAAGCAAAATTGTCGGATTTGGGGCTCAGAAAATCCACACGTTACTGTAGAGAAGCAAATGCATCCACAACGAGTCACTGTTTGGTGCGGTTTTTGGTCTGGCGGCATTATCGGGCTATTTTTTTCGAAAATGAATGAGGAGCCGTGGTTACAGTAAATGACGAGCGTTAAAGTGACATGCTCAACGGATTTTTGTTTCCAAAAATTGAAGAAGATGACATGGACGACATTTGGTCTTAACAGGATGATGCAACTTGTCAAACTGCCTAAGTTACACTCGAACTTTTGGCTACCGTTTTTGAAAACCGAATAATCAGCCGAAATTCCGATATCAATTGGCCGCCTCGGAGCTGTGATTTAAGCCCGTTGGACTATTTTTTGTGGGGAGCCGTTAAGAACAAATGCTATGAGAACCATCCAGAGACGATTGATGCTTTAAAACACGAAATCGAAAATGTGCTTAAAAATTGGTTTGATCGAATGGCCTACTGTAAAGCCAGTCGTGGCAGTCATTTGAACGATATTATTTTTCATTCATAAATGACAATGTTCAATCAAAATAAAAAAAAAGGTTTGAAAAATATTGATTAATATTTTTTATAGCCGATTCAAAAAGCAAATTTTACATGGCCCACCCTATACTTCGTTTTTTTCGCAATATTCGCAACATTTAAATTTTTTCGCAAATTTTTTATAAAAATATAATTAATTGTATGGTGAAAATTGTTTAAATTAAAGTTCCCACGTTTGCACGTAAAAGAATGCTGGGAGTTACTTGGGGTCTATCTCCTTCCATAATGTATTGATGATACTCAGCTGTAGTAAAGCCAATGTTACTCTATGGTCCTCTAGTGAATCACATTGAATCACGACACACAAAATACCTATGGAATGCATTCAACGTCTTGGTGCACTCCGCACGACAGGGGCAATTGAAGCTATTACTACGGCAGTACTTGAAAGAATACTCGAGCTACCACCAATTGACGTTGCGGCAGAAGGTCTAGCAACTAGATTTCACGCAAGACTTAACGCAATAGGTGAATTCACCTTTAAAATATTCGGACATAACTCAATAGGTATGAGTTATTGGACCCATATGGACCATATGACTCCGAAATACAATTGGGTGAAGGGATGTCGAACAACAATAGAAGAAGAGGGGTGGAAAAGAGGTACGAAAACTAGCCCCAATACGCCTAATATATTTACTAACGGCTCGAAAATGATGGACGGAGTAGGCGCAGGGATTTATTGCGCAGAGCTGGACATCAGGCGGCCAATTAAACTCCCTAATTATTGCAGTATTTTTCAAGCAGAAGTTTTTGCGGTAGGAAAGGCTACAGAAATAATACTAGCAAGGACATCGAGCAACTCCAACATAAATATATACGTTGACAGTCAAGCGGTAATAAAGGCAATAAACTCTTATGAAATTTTATTTAAAACCTTCTTAGGACCAGGGCAGCCATAGAGAGTCTAGCCGCAGACAGACGCTTACACATCTATTGGGTACCCGGACATAAGGGCATTGCAGAAAACGAAATTGTAGATGACTTTGCCGAAAGCGCTGTTTACATAATATACAATTCGAACAAGAAAATGACATACTGAAACCTTTAAATACGGTATACAATGCCATCGCTGCGAACATGAAAGCACGGATAGACAGGAGGAGGAATAACGTAGCCACTTGTAGAACCGCGAAAGTCATGTGTACACAGAATGCAGATAAATATGCCAGATTCTTACTAATCTTGTCTAGAAAGGAAACTAGAACTATTGTCGGTATGCTGACAGGCCACAATTTGCTAGCGGCGAACGCATACAAGATGGGAATTGCAAACAATGACAGCTGCAGATGTTGCAATGAGCTAGAAGAGCGTGAAACTCTTGAACACCTTATTTGTTCTTGCCCTGCATTAGCTAGAATCCGAATGAAATGTTTAAGAGCTCCACAATATGAGAGGTTAGACTGTCTCTCGGGGTTAGAGCTTCAGTGCTTACTTAGATTCGCAAAAGACGTAGGCTTATTACCAGAAGCCTATTACAAGAAAACATAGGGGTCAAGCTTCTTCTGGTCCCACTAAGGACCAATAGGTGATGGGTTTCAGCCAACCAGATCAATCTAACCTGACCTCCCATCTTTGTAAGAAATTCATAAAAATGTAAAATATTTCAAGAAATTATCATCGAAATTATAAAATTTTTAATAAAAATTTCTATGTATTTTCTGGATATGCGGTTTTATGGTCCATTCAATTTTAGTTTAACAAAGTGAAAGTTTGAAGCCACTTAAAAACAATTCGATTTTTGGGAATTTTTTTCATACGGTGCTGACCATTTTCTTTCATATAAATGAAGGAAAGGCGAAGAAAATGCAAAGATGCAAATCCTATGCAAAAAAAAATATATATATCAAAAGTCATCTTCAAACTCGGAAGTTACCTAACAAAACTAATTAAGAAGTTTATAATTTTCGCGGTGATTTTTGAAATTTGTTTAGTGAGTTTTTAAAAGCTTGAAAACAGAAAAGAGAAACATTTTTTGGTAATGATTTCGTATTTTTACAATTTGGTAGATCGTCTCATGGCATTTATTTTTTGGCTATGATATTCTGCATATATCCGCCGCGCCTACAAGTTACAATGTCCATTCGATCATTCTAATTTTTGTCTACTTTTTGTAATAAATCTGGCCGGATGGCGTCTGTAGGGACTGAAATATTGCAATAAATTGATTGTTAAGCGTGTTGTATGACACGGTGGGACTTCTTGTTGAAAGCAAATTTCGTCGATGTTTAGCTGATTAATTTTTGAAAACAGCAAGCGCTATCGAGCCGCCATTCACCTTAGTGACAGCAGCCGAGAGATGATGCCGCCAGTGAACTTTGCGAATATTCATTTTCTCCAAAGTAAATTTCCACGATTTGAAAGCTCATTTCTGGCATTAAACGATATTGACTTGCCAAACCGTACTAAACAGAAATTTTAGCACAGTTGCCGTTCTCAGCTATCAAACCAATGTTATCGTTATCGATAATTCTCATGCAGCTAAAAAAACGCTCGATATAAAGTTTGAAAGCTTGGAACTTTGTTTTATCAAGTTTTTGTTATACAATGGACTAAATTTTTAAATTCTGTCAAAATAACTTAAGCGGTTATCAGGCCAAACAAATTGATATTTTTGCAAAAAACTAACGAAAAACAATTACCATGAAAGATGTTGCGAATATTGGAAAAAGATGACATATTATGTGACTACTTTTATGAGTTGGAAATATTATGATGAAGAGAATTTAGCACTGCGACCAGAGTGTTATTCTGAGTACAACTTCCTCAAAAAGTTGTAATATATGTCGTATTTGGTAAGTTTTATTTCCTCCTCTGAGAGGAGAAATGCGACTTTTCGAAATATAACTACCCAGCTGCCATCTAGTAGAGGAGGTCTTGGCTATAGCAGATGAAAATATGAAAAAACTGCTACAAGGTGGCGCAAAAATAATCATCCAACCTTGTTTGTGAATAAGTTTTTTAGTAAATAAAAAATTATTTTGAGTGATGGAAATCTGTATTTTGACCTTTTTCGCCCTCCATTGTTTGTCTGTTTGAGTACTGTCAGATATGATTGATATGGCGTTGTACATTTTCAAAAATGATAAATTTCGCCATAATTTATATTAATTAATTTCATTACATGCATTGCCTATCGTGTGCACATTTAATATTTGTGCTTTTTGTTGAAATTCACGAAACATCCGTGTACATACATTTAGTATACAAATATCCGTTAATTTTAAGGAGTAAGGGGTATGCAGAGGCCCCAATTTTGATTTTCAATATTTTTTTTTTTTTGCTAGTCAATTGCTTTATTTTACAAAAATAAAAACATAGCACTAGTCATGTTTCGACTTGACTTTAGCAAAATTTCCCAAAAAAAAATAATAATAATTGTAAAAGTTATCGCTGTTTGTGTAGAGCCCATTTTTCTCAAAGTCCCTTGTAGTGATCATCACAAGTCCTTGGATATTCATTTAAAATCAACCGGACAAGAAAAATTATTGTAGTTTTATGAATAGATAATCTTGTGCCTGCTCTAACTTTTTTTCCAAAATTATCAATATGGCGGCCTCAGGAAATATTTTTCAGATTTTCGATTAAAAGTTTTCGTATCGATTTATGTAGAATTATTCGAATTATTTAATTTCTTACACTGTGTCATCTATTCCTGCGTCATACCTATATTAGTTTTTCAGTCGTCACAGCAGCTTCAAAAATATCAATTTGCTGTTGCCTACGTAGCATTCTATCTTCTCGACTGTTAGCGCGCTTATCTGCCACTTTCATACGTAGGTTGCTTGCAACTGCTGCTAGCTACTTGCGCTCGAACGTTCTGGAGCGCCCCAGCCCCCTTTGTTAGTTTTTGAATAACTCGATAAGAATTTGTCAGATTCACTTCAAATTTTCACACAATGTTTTTAAGATATTATACTTTAAGAAAATGGAAAAACTACATTTTTTTGAAAATTCTGACTACCCTTAACCCCTTAATTTCGAATCGCATAAGATTAGATTCCTTTGTTTCAGCTGAAATTTTACAGGATTGCATTTTTCCGTTCTTCTTTCGTTACGTCGAAGAGCCTCTGTTTGCCTTGAGCCTCTTGCATCATCGCTAGTGGGTTGTCACATATTTCAATATTTATATATTTATATTTTTGTACTAAACAAACAAATGTAATTTCAGTCAGCTCTACTGCAGCGCTGCCTTGATATGTTTACTATATTTATACCGGTTGATTCATATATTCGCCACTTGCTAACACTTGGCAAAAAGAAGGGGCCTATTATTGTTATTTGGAAACTATTTTAGGCCAAGTAAAAAGTTGTTGAAAAAACGTAGTGTACAGCTTTTAACATAAAGTGAAACATAGGTAAAAGTGCATTTATATATTCAGAAGAGAACTTTGAGGATAGCCTTTCAGACATTTCAAAAAATAACGTAAAAAATTAAGAAATTTTTTCGAATTTTTTGAATTTCATGTGCCATAAGGGAAGTCGAGAGTTAACGCAGCATTTGTGCCCTAGACAAGTAGAGATAAATATAACCTCCGAGAGTCTACAACAAGAAAATTATAGGGTGTTAGAAAAAAAATTACCTCAAATTACAAAATCCCACCTGCCTTCGAATCGAACTATTTCACCCTCGCGGTGCCATACGATTTTTCATTTCTACGCCATTCCCACGGT
Source organism: Anastrepha obliqua (assembly GCF_027943255.1). Classification (NCBI taxonomy): domain Eukaryota; kingdom Metazoa; phylum Arthropoda; class Insecta; order Diptera; family Tephritidae; genus Anastrepha; species Anastrepha obliqua. The sequence goes on along the minus strand of NC_072893.1, from coordinate 62,676,002 downwards.
CCCACCTATACGGTCCCACGAAAAGCGGTACATCCCGTTTTTGATTCCTTTGCCTTTAATCCGGCACCAGAGAAACTTTTTTCGCAAACATTCGCCGTAGGGCACATCTACAAGATACCACATACAAGCACATAGACATACAATAAAATGATTTAGTCCTAGAGAGTACTTGAACTCCGACCGTTGGTTACTCCACTTTTCAAGAGCGCAACACTGCTTTGGTATTAAGCAATTGAGTTCCTAAACATTCGATTCCATCACACTGGCTTCTTACTTAGCTACATGGAACGGCTATTAGTAAGTTTAAAAAGTCCACAGTCGCAAAGCACAATGTTTCGCACATCTAAAACGACTTTCCACTGAACAAAATCCAAAGAAAAATTTGTTACCGCATCCCCCCTTTTAAGCCTGCTACTACACTTTTATAATTCTTTCGTTTTTATATGGATTTTAATATCTTTGACGTAGTTTGGTCAGGATTGATTGAAAAATATTTTCATTTAACAGAATTTCTTTCCACGAAAGGAAAACTTTGGCAGACTACGCGCTGATAGGTAAAAAACTGAAATATTCGATACTGCATTTTTATGAACCCCATATGGAAACGAGTATGAAGGAAAATATGGAATACTCTTTTGTATATTTTATGTACATATGTATGTGTGCATGCATGATATGCCAGTTCTTACTCGCACGTTTGTGAAATACAGGAAATATAAATTCCTCGTTACTTGTTGAATTTGATTCCCGATGAGCGGCTGTAATAAGAGTAACCACAAAAATATGAACAAGAGCAATCGACAGCTAAAAGAAAAAGTGATGCGAAAAAAGCGGAAAATAAAATTTCAAACAAGTGAATACAGTTGCGCACTTCCTGTGATTCTGAGTTAAATGTTGCCTTGGTAGCACAGCATGAAACTGCACCAGCAACAACTCACTAATAAATAACCGCAAGCAATGCGTATTACTTATAAAAACATGGTATGACGGCCAGCCAACCTACGTACAAAAGCGACTTATGGTGCGGCAGAGACTCCCAGCCATCGTTTTGCGCTCGTATATGTATAGGGTGTTTTGTAAAGAGGACGAATTTTGAATTAAAAAAAACAATAACAACAATTAAAAATTTATTTTATAAATCAGCGTCTGGTGTTCATTAGCTGGAAATTTTGACAAAATTTGCGTTGCCATGTCAAATGTTCCAAGATAGTATTTTGAGATTGGCGTAAATGTTGCTGAAAATTGGTTATGTTGCAGGGTTGAGTGTAAAAAAAAGTAAACGAAAGAAGAATTTTTGAAACATTTAAGGGGTAAGGAGTAGTCAGAGGCCCGAAAAAAATTATGATTTTCAATACATTTTTTTACAGCCAATTGTTTTATTTTAGAAAAATAAAAACATTGTATTAATTCCGGTACATCATGTTTCGACTTGACTGTAGCAAAATTTCAAAAAAAAAAGATAACGAATAATTGTAAAAGTCATCGTTGTTTGTGTGGCGTCCGTTTCTTCAGAAGTCTCTTGCGGTGATCATCACAAGTCCTTGGAGATTCATCTAAAATCAATCGGACAAGAGAAATTAGTTTTTCTAATAGATAATTTATTAAAATAGATAATAGACCGAAGCTTTTTTGACGTGATAACGTCTTATAATTCGATATAGCCGACTACACGCACCAAAAAATGCGGCGTTATCTTGCTCATGAGTCGTTTTCTTGCTCAAACGGCCTGAGGAAATATTTTTCAGATTTTCGAGAAAACAACCAAAAAGTAATTGTTGAAAAAAATCGAAATTAAAAAAAAAAAAAAATACTTCGATCAGGCACGAGTTTTTTATGGTTTTTAAAAGCAGTATAAATTTTATTGAAGTCCACCAAGCGCGTCTTAAGTTACAGTGATCACCAGTTCAAAAAACATGGAAAAAGGAATTTTAAGTTTTGCTACTTGCTCTCGAACGCTCCGGAGCGCTCGAGTGCCCTTTGTTAATTGAATTGAATTAACTCGAAAAGTATTTGTCGGACTCACTTCAAATTTTCACACAATATTTTTAAGATATTATGTATACTTTAGGAAAATTCAAAATAAAAGATATTTTTTTTTTAAATTCTGAATACCCCTAACTCCTTAATAGTTTTGAGATTTACTGAGTTGCAACTTTTTGGTATAAAGTTCTTAAAATCAAATATTTTCGGTTCTTTTTGACATTTTTCTAATATTTGTTTTTGTGTTTTAGGATAAAATATAATACAAAAAAACATGTTTTTGAAAAAAAATAATTTTTTCTTCAAAATTTTTATAGAAAAATTGTTTCTTTGTCATTGAGCATAGTTCAACTATAAATGAGAACAGTAAAAAAGAAAATCTGAGCTTTTTCAGAAAAAAAAATTTTTTTCCAAAAATTTTTAACAGAGAATGAACCTTTTTCCAAAACCAAAATAAAATTGTGAACAAAAAAAAAAAACTTTTTCGCAAACATTTTTAACAAAGAATAAAATTTTTGCAAAAATTTTCAACAAAAAGTAAACTTTTTTTCCAAACATTTTTTTTTTTAATATTTTGCTTATTAATTTACTTTTAGAAAATACAAATGTATGTTAGAAAGAGGTTGTCTGTAAAGTCGGTTTACTGACGATAGTTTAACGTGAAAACGTCATAAGAAAATACTGATGCATTGGTTGCAATTTTCAAAACAAAATTTTAATTTTATTTGTTTGATAGATATTTTGTATGGATATAGAGAAGGAAGTAAATGGAACCGCAATGGAATTGATCAAGTTACTTTCACACAAATGTGAAAAATGACGAAACATTTATCAAATTCATGAAAGATATGCTCAAATTCGATTGTGCATCAGACGTTAATAAGTCAACACCACTAAGAGACACCATCATCGATTTGACTTTTTCAAGACACATTACACTCGAAACACCCCCTTTTATTTCCTACTTTTCCTATCATCGTCCTACTCTCAACAGAGAAATGGTTCATTACCATGCACACAGGAAGAAGGCATACCTATGCAAATACAAATATGTATGTGAATTTATATAAATATGCGCTTATACATACATACATATGCTCACTCAAGTAGGAGAGAGCCAGATGTCGAACGTTGCCGAACACAGGGGCCGTGTGCCTCTTTGTCGTTCGTTCTGCGCTTTCGCTTGTAGTTCAAGCAAGGTAACGCCGCATTTCTTGGTCCGTCGAGCCGGCTACATCGAATTATAAGGCGTTACCACGTCAAAAAACGTGTTTGTATCATTTGGTGTTTCATGCCCATAGTGCGGTGCAAAACCGGCCCTCACCGAATGAATATCGTACCAAAAGAGAGAAATTGCTTTATATTTTCAGCACTGCTCCTTGTTTGTGCACTTGTTTAACTCATATCTCCATTAAAATTGTTTTACGCCTGAAAATACACCAATTATGCGGATTTCCTGCTACCTTTGCTACAATTTTCTGAATGATGTTTACCACCAAAATTTTGCCATCTACTGAACTAAAAATAAAACACTGCATACGTATGTAGGTATATAACTACTATTGCATAAATCTGTACATACATTCATCCATATCTATACTTGGATACTAATTTTAACCTTCTATGGGCTTGAATAGGCTCAAGCAAGTGTCTTAATTATTTGCTTGAATTGTAGTATTGAGAATTAAGAGTGACAACAACTACCTCGTCTACTACATCACTGCCTTTGGCACTCAATAGCACATCATGGGAAGAATTGTGCTAATTACAATCATAAGCAGAAACTGTAAACTCTTTTCAATGTCATAACTCAATTCCAATACAGGGGCGTACTGCTGCTATACCAACACTACCACTCTGCGATTTTCACTGTTACCGACTGAGTGCCAAACATTCGTGTCTTCTATTGCCATCACCATCGCTGTAGCCTTCGTTCCCGCCTTCAAGGCTCTCTGTCATTTATCAGTTACGAGCTGGCAGTTTTTGACAGCTGCCTGACAAGCTGCTTCACGGAAATGAAGATAAGTAACTTGTCCATTTTTGGATTTGTCGGTTTGTGGTCTTCGGTTTCTGGCTTTCTCTTGAAATTGTAAAGCAAAATTACTTTTCTGTGATTTCTGCATAATGAATTAAGGAAGCTTTCATTGAGGCTTTCAATGTCCTTGACTTAAGCAGCCCTTGAACTTGTTAGTTATGTGGAAATCAATTCATTACTATTTCCTTGTTTGTAGGATATTTTTGTCTCTTCATTAGTTGACTGATGCTTAGTTAAATGTTTGTTTGTGAGTTGACTGGAATCTTAATAAATTTTGTGTGAAAATTGAAAACGAAAATTGTGAAACTTTAATTTTACTAGGAAATGGCTTACAAATTTATTTTAAGCCCATTAATGATGCAAAAGTATACATATATAAATTAATCAACAAAAAAAAAAACAAATATTGACCTGCAGCACTTGCCTGTTATATTTTATTTAAAATTTTTCCCTCAACTATGTGTGTGTTAGTGTTTTCTATGAATTTTGCTAAGTGTTGCTGATTCACTGGTGTGTGTGTCTGCTCCCCGTAGTTCCTCTTGCTGATATATCTACGGGTTGATTCAATTTACCATACCAGTGGTTTTTTGCCACGTATATTTAAAAGGTGCATACATATGCCATCAACAAGAAAACTGAAAACTGCTCTCACGCCTACATTAACTATGTTGGAGAGAATGGAAACAAAAATGGAACAGCTGAGAGACGCAATCCAACAATTAACTGAGTAATGGTCACTTCAGAAGAGAGGATAATGCAGAAGACTGCCGAGCTGAAACGGAAAACTCAAAGCTCACTATAACGAGCATTAAGAAAAGAGTGACTGCTGTTGAGAGCAGATTCACTGATGTTTATGCTCTTCACAGTGACCTAGACTCTGCTCAGACTCAGCTCAATGCTCTTGAAAGCAGCGTAGTTTCAGCAGATATTATTATTAATGGCAAGAATGATAGAAAGAAGATTGCGCCCATCAGAGCGTACGTGACGTCACATTTGCTGAGTTCTGCAGTATTGCCAACCATTTGCTCTTCGCAATAAATTTAGTGCTCTTTTATACCGAAAATGCGAAAGTTTTGAAGTTTCGTGTTTGTTTCTTTTTTTAATTTAAAGCTACCGAAACTTTAGGTTAAAAAAACTGTATTATTATACAAAAGAACTTTAAAAAAGGCAGCTCTGAGAAGATTTTAGTGCTAATGAAAATTAGTTGATTCTTATAAATTTTGATAATTTGAAAGTGCAAATTTAATTTTTGGCTCCATTTAAGGTTATACAAAAATATTAAAAGCCCCTCTCTCAACTCTTCTTAAGATTGAACCTTTTTACACATTTTAAAAGGCCTTTGAATTTATTGAATGCGAATTAAAACCATAGAGGTGTAATCCTTAGTGAGACATAGGACATCAAGAGATGTATTCAAAGCAACAAATACAAAAAAATAGTGACAAAACCATAACGACATTTTTACAAAAGGGAACCTTATCTTGTTACATAGCCTCAAATATAGCAAAAAAGTCGTTCCCTTAACAAAAGAGTTTCGCTTAACAAAAAAAAAAAAAACTAATAAATTAAATTGTACATAAGCATAACACATTTATTTAAAAAAACGCACATTTTAAAGACAATTTGTCACGCATACAAAGTTCTTTAAGTGATTCAATACAAATTTGTTGAGTTATTTTCTTTGAATGGGCATTTTAGTGCGTTTTTATATCCAAAGCTAGGCAACACTGCAGTAGCGAGAGAGAGATTTGACTGCCGAAAGCAGAAGAACACCAACAACACCTGCAATCGCGGGCAATGCCACCAGATGTTAAAAAAAGTAAAGCTAAATAAATCTGAGTGAATTATTTAAATAATTATTAAAAAATGTATATTTTACAAAATTATAAACATGACATTTTAATTAGAACAGCTAGAAAAATGTCATGAAGAAAGAACTAAAACTCCGAGACAAAAAATAATAAAAATAACAAAAAAAAAAGCTAAATCAAGTTACGAAAATGGTAATCTGGCCATACTGGAGCTAAAATCACGTAACTAGTTGTCAAATTCGCTGAGCGCAAAGTAACGGGACCGCGATAGGCGCCATCTCATTATTCTTTCCATCATGTATTAACGGAATACCTCAAGCAGTTGATGAGTATTTGCCAGAATTACTCGTTAAAATTTACACTGCAGCTCAGCACAAACCTCCGCCTTTAGGTGATGCCTTTCGCTTGCGTAATGAAAAAGCAATGCGCAAAAAAACAACACATGATCGCAATCAGCTCTTTTGATGTATTCCGGAAATCCAAAAAGAGATTACTTGCGCTCTCTGGCGTTGGGTTGCCGGGATACAGTTCAATTATTGTACATGAGAGCTTGCCGAAAATTACACGTGAAGTAATGTCATAAGCGTCAGAGCTTAGGCGAAAGGAGCAAAATGGCATCGGCATTCTCTACTCGTGGAATAATTTTTGTGCGACTGAAACCAAATGAGAAGCCCAAGCTAGTGAACAGCGCAACAGAGGTTAAGACGCTTATTAGCACATGAACGTAAATATGATTGTATTATGCGCTCCTTATCAATGTTTTTTCTCTTAGATATAGGCTTAGAATTTAATATAATTTTAATTATATGATAGCGCTGAGGTAAAATCCATCGCACGGAACAGTTCACAGGAACCTGGTTCAGTTGGGAAAACTTTCAAAGCTGGGAAAATGGGTTCCGCATAGACTTTCCGTCGCCAACCTTCAGCAGAGAGTGAATGTGTGTTCTCAGCTGCTGCAACGACTTGAAAATGAAAGTTTTTTGAACCGTATCGTTACTGGTGATAAAAAATTGGTTCCTTACAATAATCCTGTTCGCAAACGCCAATGCATAGATAAAGATGAAACACCAGAACCGATCCCTAGGGATGGCTTTCACCCCAAAAAGTTTCTCCTGTCTATTTGGTGGGATATGGCCGGTATTGTTTATTATAAACTTCTGGAACCAAACCAGACGATAACTGCTGATTATTATTCTCATCAGCTATTAAACCTGAATGAGGCACTTAACAAAAATCGACCGTCTTTAGTGAATGGACGCAAAGTTTTGTTTCACCACGACAACGCAAGACCTCATACCGCAAGGCAAACATTAGGCAAGCTGAACGAGCTCGGATGGGAGCTAATTATCACCTTTTCCGTGGACTTCAATCCCATATGAGTAACAAGAACTACTCCTCAAAAGAAGCTATACTATAAAAAGGGATATCGAAGCGTATTTTGGCTCCAGGGACAAACAATTTTTTGAGCAGGGAATTAAAAATTTGCCTTAACGTTGGGAAGATATTGTAAATAATGAAGGAAAATATATTATTGATTAATAAATACTTTAAACATCTTTTTTATTAATTTTAAAACCAAATTTAAAAAACGCACTGACAGCGGACTGACCTGATATTTTTCTATAATTAAGGGTGTTCTCCAGGGTTCTATTATTGGTCCGCTTTTGTTTGTACTATACGTCAATGATCTTCCAAGTGTACTAAAATATTGCAATATTCATGTTTATGCCGATGATATTCAGTTGTATGTTAGTTGTCCTTTTGTGCCCATCAATAAATGTATTAATAACCTCAACACTGCCTGCGATAATGGATGGCTCTTAAATCCAAACAAATCACAATGCATCGTTATTTACAAAAACTTCAGCTTTCCAGTTCACAAGTGTCAAATGTGATTGACGTACTAAGCAAATGTAGGTTAAGTAGAAATAGAAAAATAAGTAAAACAAGAAAAATTTCTCGTTGTTCCATAAGAATTTACTAAATAAACTGACACTATTTTTATCGCCAAACACAATTTTTTAAAACATACCATTTTTCAAGTATGCAGCTTTAACCGTCCTAGCAGAGTGCATCTTCTCATTGCAGCTCATTATCAATCTGTTTTTTGGAAGCAAATGACCAAAGTAATTTAGATTTCCGCCTAAATGTCTTACTACTTGCTTGAACTTTTGCCCATAGAAGCATCCTCCAGTTTTTACCCAAAACCTTGCGCATTTAAATTCGCAAATACAGTTAGTAACAGAAGTAAGTATACACCGGACACGTTTTCAATTTTCCTCCAATCAATTCCTTCAAACAACCTAAGTTATAACAAAACTGTGTTTTACATGAATGAAATACAAAAGTCATATTTAATCCAAATAATGACAAAATTTTAAAAAGGAACAAAATTATAGCTTTTTATATTAAACTTTATAAAAATTCATGTCTCAAAAGTAAGTATACAGTTCATCATATTATTAATTTGTGAAACCAAAAACACAATTAAAATGAAATCCTGGTATTTTGTTGGATAACCATTAGACTTTACAATCGCTTTAAGTCATGATGGCATTGATCTCACCAAATTTTCAGTTACAGCTGGTGGTATTTTATTCCCTTCCTCTTGAAGGACGTTTATCAGTTGTTCCTTATTTCTAATCGGATGTTTACGTATTTGCCGCTTTAAATGTTCCCATAAATGTTCGATTGGGTTGATATCGGGGGACTGTGGCGGTGTTTTCCGCTGTTTTCGCACATTGTATAACATCCACTCTCGTACAATGTTGGCTGTGTGCTTGGGGTCATTATCCTGCTGGACGACAAACGTTCCTCCAAGGCCCAATTTCGTAGCGCTTTCTTTTAAATTATTTTCAAACTATTTAAATAACCATATTGGTCTATAATATTTTCGATAAATACCAAGTTTCCAACCCCGTTTGCAGGCGTACATCCCCAAACCATCACAGAGCCCCCTCCATGCATCCAGTCATATTGTTTGGATCCAATTCCACGTTAAGTTTTCTTCAAATTTTTTCACGGCCATCAGATCCACAGATACTGAACTCACACTTATCAGAAAATATGACTTGGTTCCAAAACGTTTGGTCATATTTTTCATAATCTTTTGCGAATGAAATCCGCTTACTCCGATTGACACTACTCACGAAGGGCTTTTTCCTAACATTGGAGCCATGATAACCAGCACTATGCAAAGCCCGGCCAATAGTTTGGGTGCTAAATTGTTTTCCAGTCTCATTTTCAACTTTAGATTTCAATTTGGGGGCACTTATTTTAGGGTTTGTCCTGATTTTCCGTACGCTCTTTATTAGTGGTGCTTCCCGCACTTTTATTTTTTCACAATCTTTTGAACTGTAGCAAAACTCCTATCTATAAAACGACCGATTTCTCGCAATGATTTATGTTCCTTGGGATATTTTATAATCAGTTTTTTTTAAACATCACAAAACTCTTTTCCTCTTGGTGCCATTACTAAAAATGTCCCAAAAAATTAATACCAAACGTACTTTAATTATTTGCTTTTAATACGAGGGGTGCCTTTTATATTTCGGGATTTGGCAGCCCTAGTGTTGCAATCTGGCAACTGACAGGTGTATCGCAAAGTTTGACATTTTTTGGCTTTTACGTACTCAGAACGTTTTGAAATACCAGCGCTATTTGTGTTGTTTACAGTAACTTAAAAGATTCATCTCGGTCCAAAAATGGAATTAAATCGTGAACATTTTCGTCCGATTATTTTTTACAACTTTCGACGTGGATTAACTCAGCAACATTGCATGGATGAACTTAATTCATTTTTTGGCGATGAAGCTCCATCAAGGACCAGTGTTTATCGATGGTATGGTGAATTCAATCGTGGTCGTAGTTCACTCCAAGACGAATTTCGTGAAGGTCCTCCAAAATCAGTTGTTGTTCTGAAAACCATTGATGCTGTGCTCGAACTGATATTGCAAGATCGTCATGTGACCTATCATGAGATTGAGACAATCTTAGGCATTACTGGGACCAGCACACATTCAATATTGCATAAGCATTTGACTGTCAAAAAAATTTGTTCGCGTTGGATCCACACAATTGTCAATCGCTCAAAAAAAGGCTCGTGTCGATTGGTCGAAGGAAATGCTCAAAAAATACGATCGCGGGTCCTCGAAGCACGTCTATGACATCGTGACAGGTGATGAATCATGGATTTACGCGTATGGGCCCGAAAGTAAACAGCAGTCGAGTGTATGGGTGTTTCAAGATGAACCAAATCCAACGAAAGTTGTTCGCGCGCGAAGCACTTCCAAGAAAATGGTCGCCGGATTTTCGGAAAAACTGGACATGTCACAACCGTACCACTAGAACAATTCTGAGTGGTACACAACCATTTGTTTGCCAGTTGTCTTCCAAGAAATTAGGAAAACCAATCGCCAAAGACGGATCACTCTTCACCAGGACAATGCGAGCTCTCACACATCGGCTCAAACAACTGCATTTTTGAGCACCCAAAACATCGAATTAATGGGTCATCCGCCGTATAGTCCTGACTTTTATTCCCGTACGTAAAAAACAAACTGAGGGTCAAGGTTTTCCGACACCTGAAGAAGCGGTTGCAGCATTCAGAATGCATGTTTTGGAGGTACCTCATTCAGAGTGGCAAAAGTGCTTCGACAATTGGTTCAAACACATGCAAACGTGTATAGATCTTCATGGAGAATATTTTGAAAAACAATAAAGTGAGTTTCGATGATTAAAATTTGTTTTTGTTCTCTAATCCCGACATATAAAAGGCACCCCTCGTAGTTTTAACTTTTTTAATCAATACGTAAAAATAAAGGTTATGCTAACTGAACAATCGTTTGCTGTATACTAACTTTAGTGACATAAATTTCGCTGGCATCAAAGACAAAGCAAACCGCGGATAACGGTACCTAAAATTTACAGTTAAATTAAGGCGCATATGAAGGCTTATCCCAGTGCACAATTACCATGTGTAAAATAAATTGATTACATATTAAGGAAAGCGTTAGCGTCAAACGATTCCAGAAATCAGGCTCCTGTATACTGATTTATGTTACAAACTGTATGTTGCGCAATAGAGAAGAAAATTACAATTTCGTTTGTACTCAAAGTAGTGAAAAAATCTCGCTTTAATTAAAATCACTTTTGCCAAAAACTTGTCCCAGATGTTAGAACAAAAGCAAAGGGAAATTGTGTAAATATGAGAGTTGCTTTAACAAAATTTTAGGCGCAATTGGCGCTGCGACTCGTTTCAGTGAATTTGGCTTGGGGGAAAATATAAAATAAAAAAAATATAAATGAAAAGATAAATGAAAAAACTTCAATAGCAAAGAAAATTTAAAATTCACACGTTTAGAATGAGAGCGGTAATTAATGGAATTCCCTGCGCGCCTTGCCAACAATGCGCGCTTGGTCTTTTGCAAAGTGTCTTAAACGGTGAATAAGGACCATTTTAAAATAAACGACTTTTGAGAATTCTTTAGAGAAAAAAAAAACAAAAAAGGATCATTTAACGAATAAAAAACTGTTGAAAAGTGCCATGAAAAATAAGAAAAGTGTCAGAATGAAGGCTGACGAAGGACAATGGCGAACACAGTAAACAGGGCAACGATGTGCCAATATACAAGCAAGTTTGCGACCTGCCAACAGATAAGAGCATCGAAGCCAAAGCATATTTCTCTGGTAACTGATTTCGACGGGTTGAGCTGCTTTTTTATCAGCTTTAATGCGAAAATTATACAATTTTTATTTTCACTTTTTCGAAAGTTTTTGTTGTTCTGTTTCTCATCTGCCTTTTTTAAATTTGCTTTGCTGCTATACTCGTACATTAGTCACTGCCTTTTACAGCTACGAGTTCAGCCTGTTTTCAGTCATCGAGCCATTTACATTCTCGTGTTTTTATGATTTGTGTTTTGAGTGCCATATGAGAGGAGGAAAGCACATCTGCAAAAAGAAAAAAAATAAAAGAGGAAAAAACAAGCGTGAATAATTAAAATGCTACAAGACGATGGTTAGCAGTTGGTAGCCAGGCAGCGTCAATGGCAACATTATGGCAGAAAAGACAGACAAGTACATATGTATGTAAGCAGAAGTGGTTAGTGGTAGTCGAAAATCTCCCATTTAAAATGCAAGGCAGCCAGTTAGTCAGTGAGTGCGGCAGCTGAGCTCAAGTTGGCTGCCCATTGGCCTGCTCAGTGCACTGCGGCTGGCCTACAGTGAAATCAAAAGTCTCTAGAGACGCATTTTTTGTGCTTCGTTATGTTTTTTTTTTTTTTTTATACACTTTGACTCTTCTAATTTTTTATTTCGATTTTTTTCTGTTTTGGTTTTGTCCCCGTTGTACTATCTTTGATGGTCGATGTCGCCATTTTATGTTCTCTTATCGTCCTTGTGGGCACAGCTGTTGACCTCATCTACTTTGGCTATCTGTGTATGGCTATCTCTATGCCGATTTATTAGTAGAATTTTTTCGTGCTTGTTTTGGCTAGCACTTCTGTACGCTTTTGTATAGACTTTTGTGTTTTTTTTTTTTGGCTCAAAATAAGAATTGCCTTTAAAAGAAGTTAAAAATTGCAGCAAACTCAAAAAAAAAAAAAAAAAAAAAATTAAATGACTAAGCTTTATAGTGGAAAGCATTACCTTGTTTTTGTAGTAATTATTAAGTAGCTGCTGTTGGTGTCTGCACTTTCTATGCATTGGCTTTAAGTGCAATAGAAAACAAAAACAATTACATATAATCAAATAGAACTTTTTATATTTGAAAAACAGTATCACCAGGACTACCAATTTACTTATTTATTTGCAGTTTATTTCAAAGTCAATGCCTTTTATATTTTACGCTCAGTGACGAAACATTTGGTGATATGGTAGCTTGAACTTACTTGCAAAATTCATGCTTTAAATATCCAAAGGTCAACTTTTTACTACAAAAACGGGAGAGGTGAAATTTCAAAAAACCGAATTTTCGTAGGAGTCCCGTACAAAGAGTTTTTTATGATTTTTTATTCCTTTTTAATATTATAAATATATCAAATTGTAAATATACAGTAGGCCGGGTCGATTTGTGGGGAGGCAAAAAAATCGCCCATTGCTCTGTGAAAATCATATTCTAGGGATCAAAATAAGAAACTTTGCCGAAGGAACTATACCTCTAAAACAAATTCTGATGTCCCCCACTTTGGGTCGAACTTTTAGTGTCTTGTGTGGGAGGGCAAAAAAATCGCCCATTGTTCTGTGAAAATCATATTCTAGGGATCAAAATAAAAAACTTTGCCGAAGGAACCATACCTCTAAAACGAATTCTGATGCCCCCCAATTTGGGGCGAACTTTTTAGTTTCTTTTCTCATGTAAAGGTCAAAAAATGGTGATATTTTGAAATGATTGTATGGGGAACCTCCCAGGGGAGTTCCAGGGGGTGTGCCACTGGCATGGGTGGATCGGCCCTCCAAAGTTAGTGGGGGTCGGTCATACATTTGGACTCGATTGGATCACTCTAAATGGGTCAAAGTGGGATTTTTCGTTCGACTCCCCTCAAAAGACACTAAAAGTTCGACCCAAATTGGGGGACATCAGAACTCGTTTTAGAGGTATGGTTCCTTCGCAAAGTTTCTTATATTGATCCCTAGAATACGATTTTCACAAAGCAATGAGCGATTTTTAAATCGACCCGCTCTAATATACAGGGTATGCACGAGTATTTGAGGACCACTTGAGAGTAAAATTAATTAGCTGTTCTTTAAAAAAAAAGAACTTTATGCAATTTCATGAGTATTTTACACAACATTAACTTATTCTGTATCTATAAAATCATTCAATAAAATTTTCACTAGCTGTAATAATCTCCTCGATCCGTGTTCGGAAACGATTATTAATATTGACCATAGCTGTACTAAGTGCAGCCTTCACCGAAAAAATGGTGTCATGACGACGCTTATTGGTTTCACGGTCTACTCCGCCCTGTACGTGGTAGTCCCGGATCAAGGTCTGGAGAGTTAGGCGGCCATATCTTCAGTTTTAACGGGTCATGGAAATTCTCAGCTATCCAATCGTTTATCACCGATCGGAGGATGGTTCCGTCTTGTCGGGAGTCACTTAGGAGTAGCCAGGACGATTCTTCTACATGCCACCCAAGCAGTGTATAGTTTCTGGGTTTCGCCTAAGTATCCTCTATGTAGCTTCCGAGCATCAGCTAAAAAGCAAGCTAATGGAAGAAGGCGAAGCAGCCCAGGATATCTGGTTCTGCGCTGGGTTAAGAACTCGCCACGTAAAGATCCCCAGCAATGAAAACGAAAACAAAGTCTCGGATGAGAACTGCCTACATTGATTAGACCAATGCGAACGAACTAAGGATTACGATTTGAGGGCATACACCGGGAATGTGCGGTTGCTTGATGGGCAAGGTGCGTCAGCCTTGCTGGTTGATGTCCTCGTAAGAGTAAAGACTAACATCACTGCCATTCAAGAGATGCAATGCACGGGGCATGGCAAGAAAAACATTGGACCTAGCGACATCTACTATAGCTACCATGTAAAGGAGCAAAACTACGATATTGATTTTGTCGTGGAAAAGAGACTTCGTTCCGGGGACGAGCGTCTCGTAATAATCCATATTATTATTATTAGAAGGCCATTACGCACTACGACCAGAGCTGATCTATTGTGAAAGGCCCATTTTGTAACCCTAGAGTTTTAGCCTTTTTAAAAATTTTAGCACAATTTTGGGTTTGTTGTTCCAAAGATTGCATGGAAATACTACGATACCACTAAGGTGGTGAAGTCTCTGTCTGCCCAACGCAGGACATTCACAAAGCACATGTTATGAGCTTTCTATGTCCATTTCGCAAAAGCGGCAGACATTGGTCTCAGATAGACCAATATTATTTCGATGACACCTCAGGCTGCAGTGACCTGTAAGATATCCTGTTAAAAGACGCAGATCTACTCTGTTTAGTGAGAGAAGTTTGTCAGATATTCCTTTGTTGGGACTTAGGAATAGTTTGGCTTGACGCTGACCGGCACAGTTTAGCCAGTGTGCGGCAAGTTTTCTTTCTTCCCATTTCCTAAGGAATTCATTAATGTGGCTTTTTGTGAGTCCACAGAAGGCTTAGGACAGTAAGTTGCATATTTGGTCCTTGTTTTGCAAGATCATCAGCCATTTCATTTCATTTCATTTCATTTCCCTCATGTCCTTCATGTCCCGGAATCCAGCATAGTGTTACTAATATATGTTGAGGTTAATCCATATTAAACCGAGTTTTTTTAATACACCGCTCATTTACGCAACGCTGCGATGGAAGAGAAGAAAAATGTAACTAGAAATTAACTAAGAAATGCTTGGAACGCTCTTATGCGCGCTGCCCCTGCTACGACACAAAAATCGTGCTTGCGGACTTCAATGCTATGGTAAGCAAGGAGAGAAATTTTTGGTCCCGCAGTCGGAAAATTCAGCCTGCCCAACGAAACATCCGGTAACGGACTAAGGCTGATCGACTTCGCCGGTAGACCGCTCGCAAATGGTAATCTGCAGCACCAGATTCCAGCATAAGAAGATACACCAAGCTACGTGGCTGTCTTCTGATCGAAAAACGTGAAACCAGATCGATCATATTAAGATACATAGAAGATACGTTTTCAGTGTTTTAGATATACGTACGATCCGAGGACTCAACAGCAAAAAATGTAAATCCAAGTACACAAAGAATGTTTGACAACGAAAATCTGCAATCACAACTGACAGTAAGAAAGTTCGCCAATCGATTCTCACTTCTGCTCTCCGAGAGTAATACCCAACAAGCCGCCATGCACTACCGAAGAAGAAATCGGATTTCGGCGAGCCCGAATAAAACAATTTGTGTATCGAGGGATGTCACGCTACTGCGGAAAGAAAAGACGCTGCCTATGGGGCCTCGCTGCGATCGGAAGCAACGCAAGTCAAGTATGATCGCTACCGAGATCTGAAAAAGTAAATGAAACGTATACTAGAAAACGCAACGAGAGGCAGAAATAAGTGAGTGCGAGGAACTTGAGGCGCTGGCCAATAGCAAAAACGCCCGAAAGTTCATTGGCTTACAGGTGATTTTAATACGAGGGCGTTTTCTTGTAAAATCAAAGACGTCGATCTGGTGACTAATGGAGGTTTTTTTTGTTTATGCTGTTTTTTTTTAACTTTTAGAAAGAACTTACTTTACAAACCCCGCTGTTACTTTTACTTACCTGCTACTTTACAAACAATTTAATGGTTTCTTAATTACTTTTACATGAAATGTTTAACCCCAAGGAATCCGATTACAAAAAATGCGAGAATCGGGAAAACTCTGCTGCAAACTCTGCCTTTAAAAACAAATTAAGTCCGTCATATTCATTTCATATACTTCATTTCTCCTTTGCAACGCACAGGTGCTCGAGGCATTTGCTCATTTCCCACATTTCCCATCCTTTCATTGTAATTTAATAACAAACCGCTAATTAACTTCCAACATTATTTTGCCTTTGAATGCAGCTAACGCGCAACGTAGAATCACAATTTTGTTCCCATTCATCATTTCCGATGTAAAACATCTTAATGCTACATTTTATTAATTGAGTTAAGAGTTAACAGACACAGGCGAAAAATGAAAGAAATTGTTGCACAAATGTGAAGCAAACTACTGAAAGGGGGAAAATGAGAACAGCAACAAAGAAAGATGTTCACTGACAGAGCGGCACTCGAACACCAGCAGGCAGCTTGAGAAAGTAGTCATAAGTATGGAAGAAGAGTGGAAAATAATTACAGTGTAGCGGGTGAAGAGAGTTGTTGCAGCACAAGTTAACTGCCAACAAATGGTTGTGGATAAGTAAAAGATATAAATATAAGTGCGCAGCAAGCTGGCGAAGGAAGGAGTAAAAAAGGAGATGTCAATAGATTAGCGGGAATGAGCGCAGGGGTGGCACTCAAGGACATCACATTCAAGCTGTGTGCGCTGTTGTTGTGAAATGTTGCAAAAGTAGTGAATTGCAAGGGGACAGAAAACGAAAGCAACAACCTAATAACAGTGAAATGCGTCAACTCAACGCTTTATTTTTCTAGTGTAGCGGCAATGGAATGTTAGAATAGCAACAAGCGCTATGAAAGTTAAAAGACTAAAATTAAAGATTGCATCAAAAGATGTAAGAGGAGAGAAAAAAGTGGTACGTGAGCGCTGGTAGAAATAAACCTACTTGTAAAAAAGCAATAGTGAATCTAATTGCTTTAACGAATTATTTTTTTAAAGATTTTTTCTTCTCCAAGTTTTTTGTTTATTTTTTTATAAAGATAGCAAAATGAGTTTACTTAAGTATCATTGCAATGAATACCAAAAAAATGCGAAAATTGCACTACCAGAGTGATACTGTCAGTGTCAAAAGAAAGTGTACACCATATTTTGGTAAGTTTTGGACTACAGGGTTAGCTCTCCCAGCGGACACCTCCTCTCCTTAGCTGGACAACTCCCTTGAGCGAACATTTTTTTCTATACCAAATCTTATGTACCGGAAGAAGTTGCCCTTTGTTGAATGGACATCTCTCTTGGATGGACAAAAGCTGACTTGCGGTGAGTGTCCGCCCAAAAGAGGTTTTACTGTATTTATTTAATTCCTTTTTTATTTCAACTATTTTTTTATAAGCATACATTTCATATTATAACAAAAAGGCTCTAAAACAAAGTTTCGAACTTTATATACTACATAAAATTTGTAAAAATTCGGCAAATTTTCAGCAACATTTGAAACTTTTACTCAAAATATTTAGAAAAATTTCACGCCCCCAGCTTTGTAGATCATTAAGTTTTAGCAAATATAAAGTAAATAATAAAGTGCAACTTTCAAGTGATTCGAAAATCGCATTTAGTTTTTAAATTTTTTTCTGCTGACGGCGTTGCGTATTTTCTTCCATATAAAAAAAATGTGGAGTAGGCGTTAAATGGAAAAAATGCACAACACCGCGAGCAAAAAACTTTCAAAAATTAGTGAGAAAGCTTGCACTTTTCACGAAATCTACTAAGCAATAAAATAGCATGGTTGACATTTTTTTCAGAAATTCTGAGTGAAAATTTCAAATTTTCATGAAAATTTGCCGAATTCTTACAAATTCTGTGCAAGAGTGAAATTTTGCTTTGTTAGTGTTTCTGGTGTTTTTAGTATGAATTGCGCTTAAAAAAATATAACTGAAATTTAAAAATAAATATGTAAGTATTCAGAACTTTTCAATGCATGGTGCACACTTTAGTTTGACGTCGACTGTATGTGTAACATTTAGAAATTAATAAAAAACAGTTTTACTTCAATTAAATAGGAAAATAAAGAATAAATAAAAAAGTTTAAAAGCGCAAAAGCATTAGAATGTTAAGTTTTACTCTTATTTTTTCAGAGAAATAAAGAAAATGTGAAAAAACAAATTTAACTAGGTTATAAAGGGTGATCAATATGGAGATATCGGAACTTAAATTGAAATAAATCAACGAAAATTCTAACTGATTGGCCGAACTTTAATATTTTTGTGTAGAATCGTTCATGACATTTATTTTTTAATGATAATCGCTTTCAAATATTGGACACTACAGGGCTGTAATTCGGCCATCCGTAAACATCAATTTTAAATGACTCGCAGGAGGGCTTCGATCGGCATCTCGTGAATAGTTTTAGTAATGTTGCCTCAACCAAAGCCGTTTTATCCACAAAGTATTTGGACTTTACATACCCACACAAATAAAAATCCAAAGATCTGACATTACACGATCTTGGTGGCCACTCCACTGGTTTGAGACGAGAGATAAATTGCTTACCGAAACGATGTCACAGTAAATCCATTATTTCACGGTCTGGATGACAAGTGGCGCCGTTTTGATGGAACAAAATGTTATAAAAATCACGCGATAGCGTTTGTCATTCACTATTACATTGGCGTCAGCCACGTCTTTGAAGAAATTTGGGCCGATGATTCCTCCAAACCACAGGCCGCACCAAACGTTTGTTTTCAATAGATGTAGTAGCTGTTCTTGGATGGTTTTGGATTGCTCTTCAGCCCAAATACGACAAATTTACTTATTGACGTAGCCATTAAGCAAAAAATGTGCCTCATCGCCTTATACCATAAGTTGGCTTTGAGCGCTTGATGAACAATTTTCACAGAACGTCGATTTGCGTTATAAAATTGTACGATTTGTGAACGTTGTTGAGGCGTAAGTCTTTCCATGATGCAATGTCAATGAAAACTGAAAAATATGTGTTTAGTTTGGCTGTGGCCATACATGATCTGATAACCCTTAACATGCGTACACACTAGATCACATGCATAGAAGGAGAAAGGTAGTGGCTAAACTGCTTCAGATTATTGTCCTGCTTATTATGGTGAAAATTGTTAGGGGATCATCTGTTACTTTTCTTTTTCTTGTTCTTGTTTTTCTCTTTTATTTTTTGATGAAATTTTTCTTCTTCGTACAACTATAAACAACGGAGGAAAGGTAATAGAGCATATTTTTTTCACTTAAGGTATAAAGTGTTGATTTTTCTTATCCCTCTATCGAGTAATATCGTCTACAGACGGTCATCATAAAACCCTCGTTGGTTTTATATGGAATTTTCTTTTTCGTGTTTCGCCGACATGGCTGCCTTGAAACGGCTATGACGGAACCATTCCAAATCATTTATAGTGTTCATTTGTTTTATTTTGATGTTTATCGTCAGTTTAGTAATGGCCATAGTTGAAATCAGTTGAAAAAATTACAATTGAAAAATTGCATCTTTTCGTTTGTGAAAAAGTGACCAAATATTCCAGAAATTTCTTAAAAAATTCAAAACAGGTATGCTTCTTCATCACAGTGAAATAATCATTCATATTCAATTTTAGATGTTACCTTGCATTATACGGTGAAATGAACAATAACAACTTCTTCTTATTGTATTGAATTTAAAATTACTTTGCTTTAATTTGTACGCTTAATCCAGAAAGACCGTCTGTAGACGGTCTACCTCTTTTGTTGCCTAGTGAGTGAACAAATACAGGTAATGTAAAATAGACTTCAAATTCGTTTTTAGCCTACCAAAATTAACGTTATATGAATTTTACATGATTTTTCGACTATTATTTATAGTCTGCTGGATAGAGGGTTAAATTTAGGAACCTCTGTACATATACTTGACAAAAATTGATACTGTTGTAACCTTTTTCTCAAATTTATGCACATTTGATATTCCATCATTGATGTGTTAAGAACATTTTTATAGTTCTTTCAAAAATACAGAGGAACTACTCAAGGACTTTTAATATTCGAAAATTCTATTCCTTATTGCTTTAAGCACGGACGTATTTTTCACTCATACACTAGTCATCTAAAATTCAAAGTTACAGAGATATAGCACATTATTTAATGGGGTCAAGTTCTGATCATTTTTTGAGCTTTAAATCAATTGACAATTTTCCACTAAAAAGATTTATTTTCTTCGGATCGTATTTTCACAGTAAAAACTATCCAAAAATGTTTGTGGATCTAAAAATATGGAATAGTGTTATTTTTTTAGATCCTTTTGATGTATTTAATGGGCGCTCTAATATACACTCTGTTCTAAAATTATGAGACCAATTACTTTGATGCTCACGATACACCATTTAAGTGTTAATAATATATTAGTTTAGTCATATAAATAATTTTTTTGGTAAAATCAAGGTAACTTTTTTTTCGTCTGAGAAAATTATCTGTGGTGCTTGAAGGACGTCAGTTGGGGCATTTTTAAAATCAGTTAGTAAATGCTTTCACTGTCTGTTATAGGAACTTATCATCTTTGTTGCGTGCAGTAATTAAGAAAGAACATTGGAATGAACAGCAATTTTGGGATTTCCGCATAGTTTTTGATGTTGTAGCTGCAAAACTTTGGTTTAGAAAGTTTAAAATTAGCTTTCAATTTTGACAACTGTACCTTGATAAATTGCGCCGCATGGTGGCAGGATTCTTATATCTACCAAAGTTCAAATGATGAAATTGTACAGGGTGGGCCAAATAAGACTTAATAATGTTAAGCACAAATAAATATTTTTTTTTGACATATTTATCTTTCTCTTTTTGTAGGTTAGAATTGAATTGTTGGAAATTTATTATGGAACCCTACAGTAAAACACAACGCGTTAAAATTATCGAGTTATTCTATTCTTGTCTACGATCAAATGTTTTAACGCAGCGTAAATATCGGTGATGTCGGATGAAGCGCATTTCCATTTAAATGGTTATGTCAACGAACAAAACTGTAGATTGTGGGGCTCTGGAAATCCAATTGAGGAGCTTCTTACAGCCCATCGATTGAAAACTGTTAACTTAACCTGTATAACTTCATAAAAATTTAGGTGTGATTTTAGAGCAAAATTTCTAAGCTTTCAAGCTAAAAAATGTCTAATTTTTACAATTTTCAAAAGTGAAAAAAAAAATGTTTCTTTTGCAAATATTGAGTGATTGCCGTTCTTTGGATTATAAGTATGTTTTAGTATCTTTTTTTGTTTTAATCTGAACATTTTTTAGTAAAAAAAAACTAAAAATAAAATTTTGCCACTTTTTTTTTAACCTTGACGTTTTTAATTATTTAATTGGAGCCAAATGAAAGCTTAGAAGTTTTCCCTTAAAATCACTCATAACTAAAAAAAATTTTCCTTTACAAATTTTTTTACTAAAAAGATTAAATAATTTTTATCAGAACTATTTACCTCTCACTATTTATGCATCTGTATAGAAGAGCATCTTTAGGAAATTTTTGAGAAATTAGTTATTAGTGGCTTTAAGGGAAAACTTCTGACATTTCATTTGACTCCTGTTAAATAATAAAAATTATCAAAATTAAAAAGAAAGTGAAACAAATTTGGTTTTTTATGTTTTTACTAAAAAAAGTTCAGATTAAACAAAAAAAAAAGAGTAGAACATATTTATAATCTAAAGAACGGCAACCACTCAATATTTGCTCCCTAGGTACAATGTTTCCGGTAGCCATAAAGGAGCTGTGAAAAAGTAAAGAAAAAATTCAATTGTTTGTGCTAAAAAATTACGTGAAAATTCCTGCCGACAAAATGTATTTTGTTTTCTTTTAGACCGACAGTTAGTTGACTTACAATTCGAAGAAAAAAACTGAGCAGTGAAACCTACAAAATTTTAACCTCTATAACACGGCAAGTACACAATAATTCTTGCTGCTGCAAAGTTTATGCCACATTCTAATGGCGTAGATCCACCAAATTTCATCAAAATAGAAGCTATGAAGTAAGGCAGATACTTGTGACGAGTTTCGCCCCTTATAGCTGCTCTAATTACTTGAATACGTTTGGGTGCAATTATTTTATAATCTTCCAACAAAATCTAAATATCTTTGTTTAGTTGTCGGTCGTAAAATAGACTGGAAGAAGTTTACTGAAACATATAAAAAAAAAATTTCAAATATTCCTAATTTAATTCCATATTATAAATATAAATTTTATTGCACTTCGCAATAGAATGTTAGAATGCCTTCCCTGTCGTTAGAAAATATAATTTACACATGTTTTTTACAATAAAATGAATTGCACTTTTACAAACTCTTTTAGTTTTCATTTCAATAGCACCAGAAATTAATGGAATGCGTGGCAAATCACGATTACACTTACTTCGCCAAACAGTCACATCAATTACACACATATATATGTACATATGTACGTGCATGCAGGCGCACTACATCTACGTAGCATGCGTGTTTGTGTGTGCAACATAAATTAGGAAAATCTATCACCAGGCATTGTTCAGTGTTTAGTACATTTAAATGCTTCATTAACTTTTGCGATTTGCTGGAAAGTACACAGCAATTTATTTAAAATTCCCCTCTCATGTTCAGCAAATAAATAAACACGCTGCACTTTGCGCTTAAGTGGATATGAAGAGAGGGGGAGCAAAGCGACTTAAAATGAAAAAATATAAATAAATGGCAGCAAGAAGAACAAATGTAATCAATAAACAGCGTAGGAAAGAATGAATAAAAAACAATAACACAAAACAAAAAAACAACAGAAAAAAGCACAACGCAAACGCTGAGCAGTTGCCGCTGAAAAGCTAACAAACAGCACTAATGATAACATACAGAACAAACAGCAGTAAAAATGACAATAAAATGAAAGCGATAAAAACAGGTAGTGGCTAAGGATATCAAATAAAAAAATATAAAAAAATTACGAACAAAAAATAACATTACAACATGAGCTGAGTGCATTTTCAACAGCAGTGCCAACAGCCAAGTCAGCAATATTTCATAGACACCCGGTCGTATGAGTAACTTTTTACTGCACCACCGACTGTTCTACTGCTCGCATATATGGAGTGTCTGCTGTTGTACATTTTTCATGCTTAACTGTGTGTCGTATGGCACAATGTGGACTTGCAGCCAGCTGTGCTCACTCTAAGTGCTTATACTGGTTATTGTTGGAGCACCTACCAACACATGCACTTCTATCAATTTATGTTGATATTCATGTGTATGCGTGCACTTTTGCACTCTTGCACTCTAGAGCACATACACACCTATATTTGTTTGTGTGATTGTTGGACGCTATTATTTCTGCAGAAATCATTTTAGCTCTGACTTTTGCTCACTTCTTGTGAATCATGCGCCAACGTGAAAGTAATGTCTTTTTTTGGTCTTTAATTTGTTTCCCTTGACATAAATTTGCTCACGGCACTGAAAACAGAGCAGAAGAAAAACATCGCTTTCAATTTTGATTGCTTTCACTTCAGGTTGTATTATGCGTTTCTTTGCATATCTCCCTAATGAAATCAGTTATCCTGCCCCCTTATCAACTAAAAAGCTTAGTTTGGCAGATTAATTTGTAGGAATAATTTCGCTTAAACTCACTAATACTCTCCGAGAGATGAGAAGCACTGTCTCTAAATACAGCAAGCGCCATTAAGGGTGAACTATATTGGCTAACTATGATTTTTCGCTTTGCATATTTTACTGATATTAAGGGGGTATTCCCATGAATGGCGTGCGAAAAAAGGAAAAGTTCGGATTTTTTTTTATGAAAAAAAAACTTCAACTATTTTTTCTTTTTACATTCGATTGTTTGATATTTAATTTATAACGGAGATATAACTCCACAAAAAAAGGGTTGCCACCGCACCTCAGCCATGATAACGGCCGTTCTATTCATCTGAAATAAAAAAATAAAAAATCGTTTTATTCAGGAAGGTTGTCGTCATCATATGAACTAGAATCTTTGACAAATAATTACATGCAGTGAAATGGCAGCCTCTTAAACATGAAAATCGCGAATTTACTACTTTTTTTTTACTCTGGTGGGTCATAAAAAATCGCAAATATTATTCGATTGTAATAATTCTAGTTTATATTACGAGTATAGGGGAATTAATTATGAACAAAATGAGACCTTAAACATCCAAATCGGAAACTACATTTTGATTTATCGTGGCTGAGATTTTGAAAAACGTAAGTTTTCAGGAAACGCGTTTAAAGCTGCAACGGGAGGTGAATTCTGACCTGTGCACGCTCGGCTTTAATTCTCCCTAACTCATGGAGATTTCCAGATTTCTCGAAAATTCCTGTTGGAGATTATTCGGAAAGGATTGCAGAATTTAATAATTAAAAAAAAAAATCAATTTTTTTAACTCGAATTATGGGAATACCCCCTTAAGAATATCTTCTATTTGGTCACGCGATCCCCAATGCATGTTTCTTTTCAACATATTTTCAATCTGTGAGTGGTACATGGAACAAATTTTACTGAAATCTACATAATGTTCCAGCAGTGACTCAAAGAAGGAAGAAAGAGAGAGACTAACAATACAAACTTTCGGTACATCAGCTAGAATATACGCCTGCTCGTATAGTCAAGTGATCGTTGAAGTGATAAAAATCAAAAAAGGTTGCTTGTGAGCTATAAACTACAATAACTTTCATAAAATTTATAGTAGCAGCGAATACGAAATGACGTAGTTCTTGAATTTTTCAATACGCTCAAATTTTCTCCCACAGTATGGCCAGCAGCGCTATTATGTTCAAACGGCGATTAATGTGGGCTGTGGGATTATAGCCATCCATCCTAGGCCACAAAAAGTTAGTTGTTATCGTTCGCTATCGGTCGCAGTGGGCGCTGCTTCTTCGAACAAATTAGGGTTGATTGCGTTAACCAAAATTAAAACCAAGAACTGACTTTTTTGGAATATAGGAAAAGCTAGTAAATCTTCCGTGAATTTTCAGCCCCCCCTAATTTGATAATTTTGTTCATCATTTAACCACAAAATAGCATCGTCACTGAAGATGAGTACAGTTTTTCAAAATAATTAATTTTTCCAATTTAACTCAGTTCTTACTTAAAATAATCGTAACTACTGCTTTTGCTTCTTTGCCAACGTAAAACTTCGATAAGGCGACCATGCGCAGGAAAAGTGTGCGTACAAATAATAATTTGGTGCCAAATTATATGGTTTGCTCAAGTAATTCATACATAACTGATCAATCTTAATTGCATCTATAGAGTTTCCAAGAGCGTAAAAGATCTTGTTGGCCAAAAGAAAAGACATTGAAAAGAAAGAAAAAGTATTATAAGGTGGTGAAAGAGGGAACGATTTTTCGCGAAATAGCAGTAACCGTCGGAACACCGTATTTCTCAGTCCAGAAAGTCATTAAAAAACTTTAAAGAAAGTGGAAATTACATATCCTGACCGACCTCCACTCCTTACAATTCAAGAGGAACGATGTACCTATTGAGCAGCAAATACAAAACAACCCTAAAGTCACGGTAAGAAAAATTGCAGAAAACATCTATTTAAAGTTTTTCAAACCTATTAGCAAAGATACTGTGGAAAGAACTGTGAAAGAGACTGGATTTTATAGCCGCGTTGCATATAAAAAGTCATTGGTATCCCTAGTAAATCGGCAAAACCGAGTTGCCAAATAATATGTAAATAAGCCGTATTGGCAACCGCCGTAGTCGAATGGGTTGGTGCGTGACTACCATTCGGATTTCACAGAGAGAACGTAGGTTCGAATTTCGGTGAAACACCAAAACGAAGAGAAACATTTTTCTATTAGCGGTCGCCCTTCGGCAGGCAATGGCAAACCTCCGAGTGTATTTCTGCCATGAAAAAGCTCCTCATAAAAAAAAAATATCTGCCGTTCGGGGCCGGCTGGAGACTGTAGGTCCCTCCATTTGTGAAACAACATCAAGACATACACCACAAATAGGAGGAGGAGCTCGGCCAAACACACAAAAAGGGTGTACGCGCCAATTACCATATATATATATATAGAAACCCAATGGATTGTGGAATAAAGTGCTTTTCAGGGCGAGTGTATGTAAGTTATGCATTTTTAGCATTATAGGTAGAAAATTTGTGTGGAGAAAACCAGGAACTGTCTTTGATGTTCAAAATTTTAAAGGGACTGTGCAACATTGTGAAGACGGAGTAATGGTTTGGCGCTGTATGTGTGCAAATGTGCAAAAGGAGTGGGAAACTTGAAGTTCATACCGGAAACTATGTATTACAAAGTATATTGAAAGATAATTTGAAGTCAAGTGCGGTTAAATTGGGATTGGTGTCCGATTATTTGCACTTGCTTTGATTTGTATGCAGACTTTTGCGTTGAAGATACTTGAAATACGAGTATATGACCTGTAACTTTCCATTGCATCAGCAAATTTTGAAATCCTTAAGATTAAAAAAAGTAGGTGTAAATTTGAAATGGACTGCAAAGAGCATGAAAATTCAAAAACGGCATCTGTAGTGCAAATACATAACTCTGATGCACTATCTAATGAAAATTCTTACCTTAAACATTTTGAAATTTGTATTAAAATCGCGACTACGCTCTGGCACAATCAGCATTCCACAATACCGAAAAAAGCTTATTCATCATAAAAAAACAATATTTAATGGAAACTACCTGCTTTTCTGAAAGTTTCAGAAAACGGACAGTAATTGAATTAACGCTATAAAGCAACTACTGAAAGTTGTAACCCCTTCAGACCTGAATTATTGTTAATGGATAATAAAATTATTTTTTTACTAATTAGTAAAAAGCACATCATAATAACAGATGTGCCAAAAATCATACATATTTATTAAGTTTTCCGAATTTTCTGGCATGTGCATAATTCTGCACGGACCTCATGTGAAGGGGTTAACTTTCTTAAATTTCTCAAAACTTTCAACATAATCAATCGGACCACCGATAGTTTTGCACCTCCACCACAATCTTCATTTTGGACTTTTCGAGACTATTTTTTTGGAATCACATTCTTCCAGTAGTCTATGTCCAGCACTTTAAAGCTTAGTTTCAGATTCATATTCAGAGCATCTCATCACCGCATTTCAACCGCCTACCGTAGCCGAACGGGTTGGTGCTTGACTTTAATGAAAAAGCTCCCCATGAAAAACCCTTTGCGGCTTATAGTCGGCTTAAAACTGCAACTAAAACAACTATGTTGCTTGTGGAAAATAGCAAACAACTTGTAGGAGGCGGAGCTTGACCAAACACCCCAAAAGGGTGTAAGTGGCAATTAAATGTAAAGGGTTTTCCAATAACAGGTGTGATGGTGAAATTGATTGCGCTACCGAGAGATGATTAACGATTTTTTATGGCCGGAATTGGATGGTATTGATCTAGACAATGTTTATTTTCAACAAGACGGCGCCACGTGCCACACCAGCAACGAATCCATTGATCTTTTACGGGAAAGGTTTCCGCACCGTGTTATCTCTCGAAAAGGTGATCACAATTGCCACTGGATCTGGTGATTTAACAACTTGTGACTGTTTTTTTCGGGTCACGTGAAAGGGAAGGTCTGCACCAAAAGCCCAGGGTCAATTCAAGATCTCAAAGATGGAATTCGTGAGGTTATCGAGGACATAGGGCAGCCACTTTGCGTTTCGGTTACGGAAAATTTCATGAAAAGGATACTGCCCTGTAAGCGTGGTCGTGGTGATCATTTGGCTGATGTTATTTTCCACTAATTGTACTAAAAAATTTCATTTTTCTTTGATGCCTCAGCGATTCGGTTTTATCTTCTCAATCGTCGCAAAACCCCGTCTTTTCATGGGTCTCTTCCATTTTGGGTACAGCAAAAGGTCGCAGGGGGCCAAATCTGGCGAATAGAGCGGCTGATGCATGATAACGGTGTTGTTTTTGGCCAAATAATCTCTCAAAACCAAAGATATGCGAGCAGGTGCATTAACATGATGCAAAATGCATACATTTTTTTACAATTCCGGCCGTTTCTTTTTTGTATTGCTGTTCGCAAACGGCGCATAACTTCAAGGTAATACTCCTCATTTACCATATGACCTTGTGGTAAGAACTTCTGTGAGCATCCTTAACATTACTTTTAGACTTTTCCATTCTGACGATTGGACTTGGTTTCGAAACCATATACCCATGACTCGTCCCCATTTCTGACCCTTTTGAGCAAATATGGATCATCGTTGACGTCATTCAACAATTCCCGATGCTCATGCGACGTAGTTTTTTGTCAAAATTCAGCAATTTTGGAACGAACTTCGCTGCCACACGCTTCGTGCCCAAAATTTCCGAAAAGATTGCATGGCATGAGTCAACCAATATGGCGATATCCCCAGCAACTTCTCTAATTGTGATTCGACGACTCTCCATAACAATTTTACTCATTCTCTCAACATTTTCATCGGTTATTGATGTGCTGGGGCGTCCAGAGCGAACGTCTTCATTCACATCTTCTCGAACTTCTGCGAGAAGCTTGTACAACTTCAAACTATTTTTTTTGACTCAGAGTACTCTCATCGTATGTCAGTGTCAACATTTAAAGTATTCTTGAGCACTTAATTATATTTTTTACCCAAAATTTGATGCAATTGCCTCGATTAATTTTTTTCGATAGCAGAAAATCACCCAACACGCAAAACGCTTGTCCTCTTATGTCTCTCACAAGCAACCCAAATATGCATGAAATTTTTATTTAAATCGATAGTACAGTCCATATAATTTAATGTTTGAAGATTATTTCATGCAAATGTTGACCGCGACTGCGCTTCAAATGGTCCATCCGCTTAGTCCAATTTTGGCATACTCTTTCCAATGTTTCAGCCGGCGTCTCACATGTAAATGCTTTAATGTTGTCTGAATAGACATGAGCTTTAACATAGCCCCACAAAAAATAATCTAAAGGCGTTATATCGCTCGATTTGGGTGACGAATTGACAGGTCCCGAATGAGAAATAAAATGTTTACCGAACTCGCCTCTCAACAAGTCCATTGTTACGCGTGTTGTATGGCATGTAGCACCGTCTTGCTGAAACCACATGTCATGCAAGTCAAGATCTTGCATTTTGGGCAAAAAAAAGTTTGATATCATTTCACGGTAGCGCTCACCATTCACAGTTACTTTACGATTCGCAGCATCTTTGATAAAGTACGGTCCAATTATGCCTCCAGCCCGCAAACCGCACCAAACTGTGAGCTTTTCGGGATACATTGGTAGCTCTTGCAATTCTTCTGGCTGATCTTCACTCCAAAATCGACAATTCCGCTTATTTACGTACCCATTGATACAAAAATGAGCTTTGTCGCTGAACACAATTTTTCGATAAAAAAGTGGATCTTCGGCCAACTTTCCAAGAGCCCATTCACCAAAATTTCTGCATTGGGGTAGGTCGTTCGGCTTCAATTCTTGCACCACCTGTATTTTGAAAGGCTTCACACCTAAATCCTTTCGCAAAATTTTCGACGTTGTTGAGTAACAGAGGCCCAATTGCTGCGAACGGCGACGAATCGATAATTGAAGGTCATCATTAACACTGGCCGATACAGCTGCGATATTTTCGCCAGTTCACACTCTACGTAAGCGTGTTGGTGGTTTGATGTCCAATAATGTAAATTTGGTTCTAAATTTAGTCACAATGGCTCGAATAGCCGCTTCAGTGGGTCGATTAAACTGACCATAAAATGGAAGAAGTGCGTGATAAGCTTTCTTAACAGAACACGCATTTTCATAATAAAATTCAATGATTTGCAAGCGTTGTTCGTTTCTAAGACAATTCATGGTTAAATTATAGACCAAACTGAAAATGTTTGACAGTGAAACAAAATGGGAAATGTGCGTCAGCTGTTTAAATCAACTGTTTAAAAAGATAGTAGCTAAAAAATCACCAGTTATATCGCTAAAATCGTAAAAGAATATTCAATAAAACATCTAGATTTACTGAATGAATAAATAAAAAAAACATTAGTATTGCTGCTGTAGCGCAAAGTGTTGATCAACAAACTTCACCATTGATATGTCGCCTTTCTCAGCAAGTATATTCATGAATTGACTGTTCATTGGGTTTTGCCTGTAGACATTTAAATGATTTTTCGCATATAATTCTTAAAATGCGAATTTTCAATAAAAAAAGTGTAACCCGAAAGACCCTAATTTTGCTTAAATTTTTCTTAAATTCCCTATTTTAAAACAACATCTATGAGCGTCTTTGAAATACCCTTTGTTTGCCCATCGCGCGCTGTTTGGAAAACCAATAACTCATGCCGTTCATAATCCGCTCTTGTAATAACAACTAAAGGTTTTCAAATTTTTACTGAGATTTCTTTCCCATTCCTGCTACCATAGTAGTTAGTCACCAGTTGTTATGCCACTCGTCCTGTCTGGCTTCATTCTAGCCCAACGCCTTCAATGAATGTCCTTCCTTGACACTTCATAACTGCTTTTCTTAGTTTTTGTTCGATATTTTCCTTCACCATCTACGAGTATTATATTTGAACTGCTTTGCGGTTAGCTTGTTGGTTTTCCTTTATTTCTTTATCGTTTTACTTTGGCGTCTTTTGCTCTTTTTGGGTATAAGTTTGTGGTTGTGGTTCGTGTTTAAATTTTTATTAGCAGATAAAATGTGATGTGCGCACTTTATGTTCACTCAACACACTTTTTGGCTGCGAGCGCAATCATAAATTTGTATTTTGTCTTTATCTTCCTCAGATGTTGATGTTTCTCTTAGCTTGAATAAGTTTATGCGTATATGTGTGTGTATGGGTGAAAACCACAAGTTTTATAATCTTTGGTATGAATTCTTAAAAGTATAAAATTTGCTTGGCAAATTTGTGCCAAAGTCAGTTGAAAAATAAGAGAATACGCCTGGCTGTACATTTATTATTTCGCTCACATACAAGTACTAGCTTATCTGTGCAAATATAAATAGTATGTAGTAGGTATGTGAATCGTGTAGTGCTAAGCTAATGTCATGAATATGCAGTAGCGCATTAATTTTCGCAAGTTATTGCTCCGGGTCTGAGAGGATATGTGTTGCGGTCATACAAAACCAAAAATAATTGTCATGGAATGGCCAAGCATATTGTTCACGTCAGTATAAAAATTTTGGTAAAGTATAAGTAAGTTTGCGGCATCAAAAAAAAAAAAAACAAAAACCTAAGTATTTGGAGGCCAAGCAAAAACTTTGCTTATTGAATTTTATCTTTTTTGTTTATTACTTTAACAAGGCTACTTTGCTCCTCAAATTATATTTAAATGACAAATTATATGTTATCAACTGCTGCAGCAATCAAAATTTTGAGTATATCCAATTTGGTTTTTAAATTACTTTTTTACTAAATAAAAAAAAAAAAGATCTTCAGGTAGAGAAATTCACCTCTGCCCTCTATTGTTTGTCTGCTTATAAACTGTAACTGCTTAGTTCACAAGCCTCAAAAATGATTCACGTACGACACCATTTTCTAAACTTATAATTCGCCGATAGGGTGATTAATTGTGTGTAAAACATACATATATATGATATCATTCACGCGTACACTTTTATGAGTGGTATGCCTGAGCTCCCTCCCCTATTTGAATGTAATTTTCCAAAACTTCAATGACCTAAAGTTTTATGCCGCTTTGGCACGGCAAAGGTTTTTTATGAGGAGCTTTTTCGTGGCAGAAAAAGACTCGGTTTTTTAAAGTGGCTCTGGATTCTTAATAAATGCCAAATAAATCTGTAGCGTAGCTAATTTCACCTTTCAGGTCGGACACCAAATGCATTTTTTTGATTTTCTAAGTGTATGTGGCATTGCATGAGTTAGCCTTGACCAACACTTTATTGTTACGTATACGCACTGCCCGCTAGTGAGGCGGTACAATATTGTGAGGTACAATATTGATTCAACAGTGCAGATGAGGTAGAAATGTCTTGACAAAGATAATTCTATGACAAAGATTACCATGTACAAAGCTCTCCTGATGCTTAAAAATAAACTGTTTATATATTTTAAGTGCTGCATGCCTGGAAAATATCCCATACGAAACGCTGAAATATATTGAAATAAAACGGTTATAAAGGTATGCGAGTATTTCCTTAAATAAAAAGGTATATACACAAACGTAGTAATACACTTTCATACTTCAGGGAAAGGTGAAGCATTGAAAGGTGCCTGTTTGTTTCTAGCTGATACATATACCATAAAATAAAATACAACAACTATTACTTAACTGAAAGGGTAAAAATAAACGTTGCTGCAAATGTTGATTTTCAAAGTTAAATCGTGCAGTATAATGTTATTGGACCCCACGGTAGTTACTGGTAAAGAGTGTGCCTTGTAAAAAAGTGCTGTAATACCATTTAGCGGTTCTAATAGGAATCATAGTAATTGTATAAAGCAGTTAAAGGTCATTATGCATATAATTGAAATTTTCAATTCAAAAAATTTTACATTTACTTACTTAATAAACCTCATTTCATTTATGAGTTCCATTTATTCCACAGCTTTCGCGGTCATCTTTTAAATGATCCAAGAACTGGTTTCAGTTTCTTGCTTAAATCTATGCTTTGAGTATCAGAAAATAAATACTAAAAATTAAAGAGACTCAGTAGAGTATTTCCGACAACGTAACATTGAGCACAACGAGTCGCCAAGATGTTTGACTGTTTGGCAGAATTTGAAGCGCGTTTTATACACTTTTAATTTTTTTTGACTGAATGGCAGAACTAAAAGAAAGTTAAGCCAACATTTGAAAGCGATTTTTCTTTCTGAATATTGCAGTCTCTATTTCCCTTGAACTAAAAACATGCTGAAACCAGGTTTAAAAAGCTTAAGTTTTAAAAAAAGTTTCAACATAGGAAATTGAAATAGTTTATTGTAAAAACTGATTTTTTTTTGCTTCACACCTTCACAAAAATGCAGTTTTCACAAATTCGAGTTTTCCTGCCGTAACTAAAATAAAAATAAAAAATATCAAAATATATATATAAAGGGTGGTTAAGTTTCAAGGGCCGGTGCTGATTTTGAATAAAATACAATTTTTTTAGGAAATTATTGTCATTTTTTTTATTGTGATAATATTGGTTTGGCTCAATAACGCATGTAACAAAATATAGTTCAACTGACTGCCGCAGCCTCGGCGGCACACCTCCATCCGATGGTCCAAATTCTCGATGACGCTGAGGCATAATCATTTTCTCGGAAAAGCGCCATTGTTTCGTTAGCTGTGTGACAAGTGGCACCGTCCTGTTAAAACCACATATCGTCCACATCCATATCTTCCAATTCGGGCCATAAAAAGTTCGTTATCATCCCACGATAGCGAACACTATTCACAGTAACTGCCTGACCGGCCTCATTATGGAAAAAATACGGCCCAATGATGCCGCCGGCCCATAAACCGCACCAAACAGTCACTCTTTGTGGGTGCATTGGTTTTTCGGCAATCACTCTTGGATTATCATTCGCCCAAATGCGGCAATTTTGCTTATTGACGAATCCACTGTGGACGATTAAATTGACCGAAAAAATCATGAAGTGCACGATATGCATTTTGATTTGAACGCCCGTTTTCCTAATAAGCCTGAATAACTTTAACGCGTTGCTTGATTGTATATCTTTCAATGGTTAGAATTACGTTAGTCTGAAATTGAAAAATGTCAAATGAAATGCAGAAAAAAGCTGACATTTTGGGAGTGATTCACAGTCAACATCGGCCCTTGAAATTTAACCACCCTTTATATACTTATAAATAATTGAAGAATGTTTTTATTTATTTTATCTTTCTTTTTTAAGACCTATTTTCTATTTTCAGAACAGCTAATGTATGCGAAATGTTTATATAGGTGGAACGAGAAGTACTTAAAATACAACGTGGTGGATACAATACGGCGTCTGCCTTTTTTAAATATCATAATACTTACTTGAAACTTTCTAGCTTTCTGGTGTCGCTGAATATGGATATGCAATTTTTTACAAAATGTCCCAAAATTAAAATTCTAAAATAGCGCTGTTTTAAGTTTTATGAAGCAAAATCCTCTTTTAACTGATTGGCTTTATAACATTTTGATTTCATTGACTTATGCCTTCTCATGGTTATATTTTTATATTTTGATAATTTCATAATATAATCTATTGTATATAAGCTCATTATTTCATAATTTTCTCTAATTTAAGTAGGTAGGTAGGTATAGTGGTTGTTGGTTGACCCACCTTGGCCTGTTATAGGCCCATTGTGATACCACCAGGACTGTCCAACCTGTAACTTTAATAAATCTAACAAGACTTGTTATTTTTACATTTGCTACTTCTGCCAAGGTACTCAGGAAACTTTCTCCTAAAATGTTGAACCTTCTTCTATCCAGAGACATGCAACCGTATAGAAAGTGTTCTATAGTATCTTCTTCTGCAATGTCGTTACAGCTTCTGCAATTGCCGTTATAGGGCGCTCCCAGTCTACTGGCATGCCTATCAATCAAACAATGCCCGGTTAGGACACCGAGAAGATTTCTCATATTTTTCCGTTTAGTTTCAACAGTCGGTTTGTGCGGCCCATATTCCATTCCGGCCACGTCATTCTACTAGTTGCACAGGCCAGGGACTGAGACCATAGCCTGTTGGTTTAGTTTAGTTCATCTGCTTTGTAGTTGCCTTCTATGTCTCTATGACCCGGCACCCAGAGCAGGTTTATTACAAAGTACTGTGATGGTTCTGGCAAAACGTCGATACGTTCTTTTACTGTCTTTGAGTTAATATTAGGCGAGTTTAAAGCTTTCACAGCCGGTTGGCTATCTGAATATATGTTTATATCGTGTGGTGAGGACACTTTTATTTAGGGCTAGCAGGCCTTCCCTGAGTAAAGGATGTGTTTAAATGCAAATCTACTTAGCTACAAAAGTTTCGCTTCGAACGAGTCCTAATCTGGCGCTCAACGCAATGTTAAATGTGGTGCCCGTAGACATCGCAGGCAGAAATGCTGCTACACGTACCGCAATCAGACTGAGGGGCTCGGGCTATAAGCTCAACCTCACTTATGGGTACTCTAGCATCCTTAGAAACTTCGAGTTCATCCCTCTGTCAAAGGATCAGTGTATACCCTCGTTTAGTCCAACCGGAACCTTCTTCACTCATATTCAGTCAAGGGGAGAGTGGACGGGGGGGCAGGGCCTGGTGAACTTGTTCACGGATGGATCGAAGTTGGAAGGAAAGGTTGGCGGAGGAGTCTCGAGGAGCTCCCCATCAAACTCAAATTCAGGTTACCGGACCACTGCAGTGTGCTCCAGGCAGAGGTAACCGCAATCAAGGAGGCAGCTGATTGGCTGCTCACATGCATAGTTACAGTCAAGAAAGTAAATATTTACTCCGACAGTCAAGCGATAATAAGGGCCCTCGAGTCAGTGACGGTGCATTCAAAACTCGTCCAGGAATGCTTGGGCTCACTTTCGACTGCGTCCGAATTCTTTGACATAAGTCTTATATAGGTTCCTGGTCACAGCGACATTGCGGGAAACTGTGAAGCGGATGAGCTGGCCAGTCAAGGGACATGTGAGGTGATTTCCCCGCGAAGGGAGAGAATTGAGATCCTCCTGACTACCTGCGGTCTGCTGCTTATATGGTCGCGTAATCCTTCTGGCCACGTGTGGACCGGAGGCGCTCGGGCGAGCTTCTGAGGCTGACAAAATATCGGCTCTCTAATCTAGTGGGTTCTCTCACATTCTCTCTGTGCGCGAGGAATGCATGCTGTGAGACTTGGAATCACCTCGAGTCCTTTTTGGAATCATCTCAGCACCTTCTCCTTAGCTGCCCTGCTCTGGCGGGGCTAAGATCCAGGCATCTTGGCTCTTTATTTTTTGCTATGCCTGCTGATATAGCTGGCGCTGACATTTAAAATCTGATGAATTTCGTCAACAGCACAAAGCGGTTGACGCAAACGCAGCATAGTCATCGTTCGTAGTCCACACGCTCCTAACCATCCTAGCACCACCTCTTTCTGCCCTCTCCTTGTATCCCATCGGTCTTTCTCTTTCACCTCACCGCCCTCACAAAGGCGAATCCATTTTTTCTTCGTCCAAATGTGCTCATTCCTTGAGCAACCATACTAACCTAACCTAATGTCACAGATGCGTTATTTCATCAATTTTACAAATTCATCATTTAGTAATTTCATAACTTATAATCTCATATTTTATTTTTTGATCCATTGCTAAAAAATAAAATTTGTTTTCGTCCATACAAAGTTCGTTCAAAAAGTTGGCCTCCAGGCTGGCAACACGGATTTCGCAACTCACAGGTATC
Source organism: Anastrepha obliqua (assembly GCF_027943255.1). Taxonomy (NCBI): domain Eukaryota; kingdom Metazoa; phylum Arthropoda; class Insecta; order Diptera; family Tephritidae; genus Anastrepha; species Anastrepha obliqua. The sequence continues at coordinate 62,639,629 of NC_072893.1, read as the reverse complement.
TGAAATCAAAAATACAAAAAGGTTCTTGTTCAGTATGAATGTCGTTATGGTGTGAAATACGATCTTAAAAAAAAATTACAAAATGGCGGACGCTCAAAGATGAGAATCCGTTTTTTGAACCTTTCTTTACTTAAAGGTCCGACAAAAAATACAAAACATTTTTTTTCGAATAGTCCTAGTTTACACGTGAACGACATCAAAAGTCATTTAAATTTTATTTTATCAGAATTGGTTTAGTAAAGCCGGCTTTATCTGTGTTCATTATTCATCTGAAGACCATTCTTTGACAACTTTTTGAACGAACTTTGTATGGTCAACATTTTTTTATTTATTTTTTAACAACGGTTCAAAAAATAAAATACTGATACTCTTACTGATACTACTCGCATCATTTCATCATTTCATATTTTCATGATTTCACAATTTCATAATTCTATGATTTCCAAATTTTCCATTCAATAAAAGCTCATATGCACGCCTGTACTTTCTATCTTAAAAGTTATACACACACACAAGCTCATATTTGCGTTATTCGCAATTGCTGAAGCAGCTGCATGGTATTCTGGTTTCGAAGCTATGCACTTAGTGCGTGATTCCTTTTCTACGAGAACTTAAATAAACGTTTTATCGCTGCGAAACAAAGGCGCTTGACTTACGTTGTAAACTCAAGCAAATACGCATAAGCAGAGCAGGAAGGCGGCATTATCTGGCTACATGTGGCAGAAGTAGAACAATAAGATGGGTATTTACGTGAACATAAAAATTAATGAATAAACGCATAGAAATGTGATTGTGCGTAACAAATGGTAATTTTCATACCCATAATACATACATACAGACAGCAGTATTGAGGTGAAGGAGACCATATATGGGTCAGTGTGTCTCCGTTCTGTGCCTGCAGCATATGAAAGCGGATTCTTAAGCAATGCTAAGTTGTAAAATAAACAAAGTAAATAGAACGTATAAGTTTAAAGCAAATTAACCGTAATGCAAGCACTTACGTACGTACAAATATATACTGCAATTGTTTTATGCAGCGCTTAGCACAGTTTACGCTGACGTTTTTGAGGCTAATCGTTTTTATATTCATTTGTAGATATTGCAATTCACTTTCATTTCTACGTAACTCTCGTTTAGCACTTTTCTGCAGCTCTGAATTTCTTATAACAACTACAAATATATATAAGTGAAATATTTATTTTTAGAATCAATCTTTTGCATAGGGGAGCTCTAATTGCTGTGGCTTTCTTTCAAACAATAGCAGAATGTAGTGAATACTAAATGCAAATAAGAATTATTCATATTCAGGTCATAGCAGTCGTAGCCGCATTTACTTATACTCGCACAGACATCCGCAGTCATTAACAGTACGTTTTATATGTGTGTGTATGTAATAATTCAGTAACGATTTTCTTGTGTTTAGTATGCAAGAAAGGCAGAGTTGACATCGTTCACAGCTAAACAAAGGAAGAATAAATACTTATTTACTAATCTGCTTGTTGGAAATGCAAGTAAAATGAATTTAAAAGATTTTACTGTTGGCTGTTGAGCTGGCAGCAGGCCTTGGTAGGTGGAGACTGTAAAGTGGACTTTTGAGAATAATTTAGTTTTTGCGGACGTCTGTTTGAAAAACTTTCGCTTTAATAAATGCAGAGGCCGTTGCTAACTTAGATTTTATTTGAGCGTTTAAGTATGCCATGAAATTGTTCCGCGTAAGTGCTTTGTTTTATTATTAATATACAATTTTTTGTTTTGCTTGTTTGATATTAGCCTCTGATTTTACTTTATTGCAAGGTTAGCAGTTTTTTGTCAAACGTTTTCTCTATGCAATTGAGTTATTTTTTGTAACTAAGGTTTGTAACTTAGATAAGAGGAGGAGCTCGACTACACCCAACAACGGGTGTAAGCGCCAATTATTCTTATTCTTAAGTGGCTCTACAACCACGTGCCAGTTTTTGCCGCATCCGAAGTAGCACGTCAGTTGTTTCGGTCCTGCCCTTGCTAGTGGCAGTTAGAAATTTCGAGCTCTGACAAATCCTGAATCAGTTGGTCCTTTCAACGGATATGCGGTCTTCCTCTTCGTTTTTGTTTCACCTTGGCGACAATTATTATATTTATTATTGTTCTTAAGGACACTTTGAAGTACTCATTTCTAGGCTCTGATTTGCATGAGGCAAGACCCCTTGGTCGTAAATTTTGTAAATATATTTCACGATGGAGAGAATAATGAGGTGGCGCCTATCAAGGTACCTTTACTTTGCACTCAGCGAATTACACAATGTGAGCTGATTTTCGATCAGTGTGACTAGATTACCATTTTCGTGACTTGATTTAGCATTTTTTTTGTTCTTAAGCCTCGGAGTTTTAGTTCTTTCTACCTGAAAATTGTCTAGCCTTTTCTAATGAAAATGTGGTGTTTATAATTAAATTATAAATAAAATTATAATTAAATTCAAATGCTTCTTAAATTTATGAAAGGTCTTAAATGTTAAGAAGAGTTGATGGAAGAAGATCCAATATTTATCCAAAAAATGAGCAAAAACTGAGATTGACACTTTCAAACATCAAAGTTTATAAGAATCAACTAATTTTCAATAACACTGAAATCTTCTCAGCAAAAGCAAAGAGTGACAGTTTTTAGATTTTTTTAATTATAGTTTTTTTTGAACTTAGTTTTGGTAGCTTCAAATTAAAAAAAAGAGACGAACACTAAGCTCACTTTCGCATTCTGGGTATTAAAAAGCACTAGATTTATTGCTTAAAACGTCACTAGTGTGACGTGTTGCACTCTTTGATGGGCGCAAACTTGCTCTATCATTCTTGGATATATTCATAGCAACAAGACACATTTCGCAGATAACTTTGATTTGATTTTTTCATTCTATTGTAAAGTCTGCTTAACGTTTGAAATTTAAAGTATTGAATTATTTGACTTCGACAATTAGAATAACATGCGCGTTAAGGCCGAAATTTAGTTTATGGTTACAAAGTTAAAATACGGAAAACATTAAAATCACACACCGGGTTGAAGATATACTTTTTTTTTGTCGAAAAATTGCTTTTTCAATGAGAAATTATTTTCACTTCCGGAGTTTTTTTAGTACACAAAGATTCCGCTTTTGGGTGCCAGAATTCCACAAGTAGTCATGGAGAAGGCGATGCATTCATGATGGGTTACTTACCACGACCTTCTTTATTGGTCTATTTTTTTTGCGCTTATATAATTTGTTAGGTCCCTGATCGAAACTCACTGTATAGGTTGAAATAGGTAGAAATAATAGAACAAGTTTGTTTTAATTGTGATTGTCCTTGACTACGCAGTGCAATTCTGCCTGAAAAAGTCTTTTTACAAAAACTATTTTTTTTATTTTCTTATAAAAATGCATTATTTTGGAAGCGACAAAAAGCAAAAGCGCGTGGAAAACCTCTTGCCTTTCGAAGGCGGCATTAAACTATTATTAATTCGCAGGACGCGGGTTTAAAACCAACTCCATAAGTAGACATGAAACGTCAAATGATATATTAGAAAAAGTATTTCTAACTGTGAGCGCCCTTCACCAGGCAATAGCAAACTTCCGAGAGCAATTCTGTCCTGAAAAATATTCTTATAAAAATTTCCTGCCTTTCGAAGGGGGCTTAAAAGCAAAACTGAAGGTGCCTCCATTTTTTTGTTTATTTTAGAAATTGCCAACAAAATTTGAACAAAAATCTTTACCAAACACCTGAAAACTGAAGAATGTTCCTTAACTGTAGTCCAATGACTTATTGGGAAGGTATGGTAATTTATATATTGATTATTTCATTTTAATAAATTTTTTAACAAAATATGGTGCATTCTACAACAAAAATCATATTGAGACAAGTTACAAGATTAACAAAAAAGTCGATAAATTTTCAAAAAAATTTCAAACAGTTTTTCTGAATTAAAAAAAAAAACAATAATGTGGGTATTCAGTGTTTTAGTACATTAAATTTAAATATCATGAAATGCGAACTTGAAGTCGCCGAAAAACTTCTTGATTTTTCACAACTTTTTCCCTCCAAGGGTGTTGCTCATTTTCTCCACATAACGAATGCATGACATGTTTTTTAACAACAACAAAAAAATGGTCAAAACTGGTTAAAATATCCTGTCCCTTTTATTTTGCCAATGGGTGTACATATACTTGACTTGTAGGTAAATGCCTTTTTACTTGCTTTTCAATACAAACTACCGGCTGTTAAATAATGAAAGCAGCGAAAGGGAAAAGGCGATTACACAGGCACATAAATAAAATGAATGCACGAAGGCGCCAGCCACGAAGTGAAAGTAAGAACAACAAAAGCACACACACGGGCACATATTAATATCTGAAGCTCTGCGTAAGTTGCATATCAAGCGAAATCAAAAGCGAATCCGAGTGAAATGCCAACCAACTATTGCTGCAAACCACAGCTGACTAAAGGCAAAAAGTGAAAAAGTTTTGTGGTGGGTGCAAAAGACGGAGAAGCGTCAAAAAACAAAAAAAAAATAGTAATAATAAAAAAAAAAAAATAAAAAAATAAGGAAAAGATAATCAGAAAATGTGGTAACACTGCCACATTGGCACATTTTTCTCCACTTTTTTACTTTTTCCTCCTTTCTGCGTTTGCATATCTGTGTAATATGTCAGCTCAGCTGAAAAGCACATGATGATGTTGTTGCTGTTTCAGCGCAGATAAGTTGCATTTAGCATTGCCGTATTGATTCAAAAAAGCACATACATACATAAACACTATTTTCTGTAGCAAAAGGCAATGAAATACAATGTATGAGTCGCTGCATGGCAATAAAGCGCAATAATTCCGTTTTTCAGCTTTTTGTGGTTTCATTTTTTAACCACTTTTCCACTGCTTTGCACTGAACACCAACTTCTCTTCATACGTACTTATGTATGTATGTGAAATATATGCTTTTGAGTGCACACCATGAATACAGATATACTCGTACCCACAACTCTGAGGTTAGGATATCGGCCGCACTTAAAGTTTGCAATATTTGCCTTTTGTGCGCTGCCTTTTGATCCTACGGTCTTTAGCAGGCCAGCGAAACCGGCCACTTTTGACGCACTTACTAACACTTTACTTCACAGAAGATAGCTAAGAGAGATACTCACAACCACATAAAGCTCAAAAAACATTCTTATCATTTATGCGCACGTACACTTGTTGTTGGAAGTTGTTTATATGGAAGAAAATGTTCAACAATTCAGCGAAAAAAATTATTAAAAATCAACGCGATTTTTGAGTGACTTCACAATTACACATTTATTATATTAAAATTAAATGAGCTACAAATTGCATACACAGAAAGTGTAAGTGAAAAAAACAAATATTTAAAAATTTGAAAATTTTGATGAGCACTTTTTTGAAATTCGTTAAATTTTTGTGAATTTTGTGCGTAGCTTGGAACGTTGGTTTATCAAATTTTTGTTGCCCAATGAACTATAATTTTATAAGAATCTAACGAAAAATTTTTTTTTTTTTTAAGATAAAGAGACTTAATTCTGTGAGCACAAGTGTAATTTTTTCAGGCCTTGTGCGGAGCTGCAGAGTTTACTTATATAAATATATTTACATCTATATATAATATGTCCATATCGACATATTGGTATAACTCTGTTTGTCTGATTGCCACATTTTTGCCTGCTAACTCTTTACTTTTTTTGTGATTTTTCGATTTTCCCATGTAAAGTTTTTGATTACAATATTTTATGGCATTTATATTGCATTTCTGTTCCGAGCATTGCTTGTTGCTTATTGATTTTGCCTTTGTCACTGTTGTTGTTGCAACAATTCTGGGCCACATTTCAGTAACTTCGATTTTTGCACAACTTTATGAGATGTCATCATATTTAATGCACCGATTTTTATAATCCCCATCGTTTCAACTTGGATTGCTATTTATACCCTAAGCTAGGCGTGGGCGTACTTGCAGCAGAGGCGAGTGAAATGTTTAATAGTTGAATTTTTGTGTAATGTCAATAAAACTAGCATCATGAATTAAAGAAGTTTTAAGGGCTGATAAGGAGATTTTAAATACATGCGTTCATGCTGAGATAGCCAAGTTGTCATCCTATTCAATTGGATATTTACCTTAGGCTTATTTGCCGTACTGTTACTCACTTCAGCTTCTGTCAGCAAAAAAGCATCTTTTTTTCTATATTAAGGGGGAGCCTGGTTTATGAGGTCTAAAAATTGCATCTCTTTGCAACTTCAACTCAATTCAAGAAAATTAGTAATCGACTATATCATGTCTATGTTATCTTAATCGATTTTTAGGTGTAGGAAAATTTAGAAACATGAAAATTTCAAAATGCGATATCTCTGCGAAAAAAAAAGATATTTGAGCAAACAAAACGCCATTTGAAAGAAGAAGACTTGTACTTAAAGATGCCAGCCTAGCTTTTTGGTGAAAGAAAACATCTGCAAGGCTATATAACCTCAAATATGGGTAAAAACGGTGTTTTTGCACTTTTAGGTTAGAATATCTCGAAAACCAGAGCTGATAGAGCAATTTTGAGGCCAGATTTCAATTCATCGCATCAAAATCCTTCGAAAATATATAGTCCGGTTTCTGGGTCTGAGATGCTGTCGGCCTGTGTAATTTTCCATTGATGAGTTGTACGCTCACAGATGTGACGATTTGAGCCCAGTGCTTTTTATATTGCTGGAAGCAGGATTGGAATAATTAAGTAGAGTTAGAAAAAGACTTTTGAAAAGGTTTACAATCAAATTTTGTTCTTAATTTCATTTGGTTGTCTTTTATTGATAAATTTTCGGCACCGCTACAATTTAGATAAATTAAATGAAAAGATATTATTTTTTTATATTCAATTTTTTATATATAAGAAAATGTCGCGAAATTTAGTTTAAAAAAATGAAGCGGTGTAAAATGACATAGGAAACTAATTTACATTTCCACAATTGTACTTTAAGCTTGACATAAATACGTTAAGAGTGCATGTTAACGAGAATTCATATGGCTAAAGCGAATATTTGCGTGGTCATGACCGCCGATCATATTTTTTGCTGGGAGAAGCGTGAACACTGTCAAATAAATAAAAATGAATAAAACCAATTTTCCCCCAGGTCTTCGAAATAGGCAGCCGGGGCCGACATTCTTTTGTGATCGCCAGCAATTCGTTTTACTCCATACTTTTTTTTCAATTCCGCACATAAAAAGTACTAGCCGCATGGCTTTACATCTGAAGATTATGTTGTAGTGTTGGAGTTTATTTCTTCTTTTTTTCTCAAGGACGTCTTTCATTTTTATTTTTTATGTTTGTTATGTGTCGGCTCAGTTGTAAAGTAACAACTTCAAGTTTTGTCCTCTGTAACAAATTTGTTCATAATTTCTTCCTCTTTTCCGCTACCTGTTTTCAAAAATGTCACAATTCTATGAATCTGTTTACCTGCTCTCGTAATAAAAAAAATTATGAATGGATCCTAAGACGATCAAGTCGTTTTTCTATCATCTGCATAATTCTAATAGAAAACCTTTTATTAAATGTAATGAATCGAAGTAGGAGATTGGAGTTTGCGCGTGACCATTTAAATAGGACCCCACCGTTTTGGAGGACCGTGGTTTTTGTAGATGAGGTAAAAATAAATTTATTTGGAACAGGTGGCACCCCGTTTATACAGCACAAAGCCAATACGGTGCTAAAACCCTGAGGTACTATAAAATAGGGAAAAGGGAATTAAAGTAGTGGCGTATGCGGACGACATAGGGCTTATCGTTTCAGCAAGTTTCCAACCACAATCAGTGAGATTATGGAAGGAGCTCTGGTATTACTCAGCGATTGGGCCACGGACTGTGGTTTAAGTGTAAACCCGAGAACAACTGAACTGATGCTATTCACCAAGAAAACCAAGGTACCAAACTTTAATCTCCCAAAACTAAACGGCGCCAGTGTCACGCAAACCCAATAGGCAAAATCCCTAGGTGTTATCCTATACCCCAAACTCAGCTGGAAGTCCAACGTAGAGTATAGGGCAAAGAAAGCGAGTATGGCACTTTATACGTGTAAGAGAATGTTAGGTAAAAATTGGGTCTCCAACCAAAACCATCCAATTGGTCCTACACAGCCATTATAAGGCCAATACTAACATATGCGGCACTAGTTTGGTGGCATGCAACAGAAAGGAAATACAACAAAACTAAGCTGAACAAGACACAAAGAACAGCGTGTATTTTAACTACAGGAGCGCTTAGCACCAGTCCTACTAAAGCGCTCAATGTACTAACTCATCTGCTACCATTAGATTTACACATTAAAACAATTGCCACTTGCAGCGCGGTGAGACTCAGAGACATAGGAAGCTGGACAACAAGGACGTGCGGTCACAGTAAGATCCTCCTACAGGGACCCTCGCTGCTCAAAAACAGATCAGACTACACAGTCCGCGACCTTAACTTCAAGAAAGACTTTACCGTACGTTTTCCACCGAGAGCCGAATGGAGCAAAGGGAAGGTGATTGGAAGATACGATATCGAAATCTATACCGATGGTTCTAAGATGAACTGTGGTGTGGGAGCTGGCTTCGAAGCCACTCAATCTATCTCAGCCAATTCGTTTTCCTGACTATGCCAGCGTGTTCCAGGTAAAACTTTTAGGGATAAAAGAAACATGCAAATCGCTAAAACTCAATAAGGAAGTCAGACAGTCAAGCAGCTATCAGGGCCTTCGACTCCAACTCCATTTCATCCAAACTGGTCTTACAGTGTAGAGAAGAGCTGGAATTGCTTAGTCATTGGCTTGAAATTACTCTGATATGGGTTCCCGGTCATAGGGACATAAGGGGTAATGAGATAGCGGATGAGCTGGCAAGAAAAGGTTCGACACTAGACTTAGCAGAGGCGGTGGCAGTATTCACCCCAGTGAACACAATAAAAACATCCACAGCTTCACACTGTCTTGCTTTAGCCGAAAGAAGATGGAAGCAACTACATAACTACATACATGCATTACAACAAAAAACACATGGGCGTCATACAAAATCCAAAGACGAGTCACCTGTTAGGATGTTCTCGATCAAACATCTCACCAATCACTGCATCATTGGAAAGTAGGGGAGCATGCAGCCAGACTCAACCTCCCCTTCAATCCCATCTGCAGAAGCTGTCAAACGGAAGAGGTGAAGAAAAGTCTTTTCCACTATTTATGTGAATGTCCGGGACTAGCCAGGGCACGACTCCGATCCTTCAGTAAGCCTTTCTTGCAGCAAATAAAGAGATAAAGGATTTGCTGTTTTACTTGGACCTCACCAAATGGATCTGACTTGGAAACAAAAACAAAAAAAAAGACAGCATCACACGAGACAGTGGTAGTAAAACGGTGCTGGTCACTAAATATGATTATTTCAGTGGAAATATTCAACCACTTCAACAACTATAAAATACGGTGATGGCAACGTTATGGTGTGGGAATGCATGAGAACAAATGGAGTTTGAAATTTGGCCTTTATTGAAGAAACAATGAAGAAATATGTGTATTTAGAACTTTTGCAAGAAAATTTGGTTGAAAGCGCTAGAAAATTACAAATTCAAGATGACTACAAACAGGGTTCATATATAAAAAATGCACACATTGTGTACAATCATCGGATTTGAACGTCATCGAAAAATTTTGGTCGGTTTTGAAGGCAAATATGAGGAAATATGACATCCATATCAAATTTAATCATAAAAACGGACCAAAAATAGTATAAATAAATCTTTCATACACTCGAATTTGTATATACTAAATTTTTTAAATTTCACACGCACTGCTCTACAAACGTTTTTTGTTTTACTATTTGTTCAACTCTTCGATGCAAACTGAAATGGATTCAGTACTTTTCCAATATATTCGCTTTTATTGAGAACATATTTAAACAAAACAATTTCCAATCGTATTTATGTGACCTTATTTTAACAAAATATTTCTTTTGTGTCTTTTCAGGTTGGTATTTCAATATTTCATTTCCAGCACAATAAAAATGCAGCACACACATATATATATACGTACATTTGAACATTTGCAACATGCATTCATATTCGCTGAATTTATTTCGTTTATTGGAGCAGCGCTGGGAAATTGTCAATGTCGAAAAAGCGCATTGCATATTTGGTAAGCGAATTCAAATAGAAAAAATGTTTTTGATTTTCAATGGTTTTTGGCAATTCACTAAATCTATTTGTATTCGAGTGTCAGTGGCATGGAAAATGAATTGACAGTCAGTCAACTGTCAGTTTAAGCTTCGGTGGTGCGCAGATTTGATTCTTATTTTTTTGTATTTATTTTTTTCTTTCTTGTTGCCGTTTATGATTTTAAAGAACAATTATTGTTAGCTATTACCTCCGAAATTTGTTTTAGTGCTGAATTGTAAATAGAATTTGCTTTCATTTTAGTTTATATGTTGATTTTTAATCCGTTCGCTTTATGTACACAAGTTCAGCTTAGCAAAGGCAATTAAAATTTTTGTATTTATATATTATATAAGTATATGTATGTATGCATTTTTTTTTTGCTTTATCGGGACAACTAACAAGTACAGCAATCCATTGTACTGCACTTGGATTCCCTTTTCTTTCAGTCTAACTAACCTCCGAAGAAATCTGAGTAAATCTTGTGGTGCCAAGGTGGTCGCTTCTTAACACATCAGTGCCAAAGACCTCAAACCTGATTTGAGCGATGGCCGGGCAGACGCACAGGAAGTCGTTCGCCGCCTGATCCTCCTCTTCACAAGCTGGGCAGAATACACTGTTGGCAATGCCTTCTTTTTTCATGTGCTTCGCCCACAGAAAGTGGCCCGTCATCAGTCCAACCAGCAGTCTGCAATCCCTTCTGCTTAATGACAGTTTGTCGAACATGACAGGTAACATCAGTTTTGCCCATCTGCAGCCTCTTTCAGCCTGCCAAGCTCGCTTGTGGGTTGTAGTAACCTATAATATTTACCAACCGTGGCTTTGATGGTTGCAGAAGGGAGTGGCAGAACGAGCTCCGGGCCAAACAAATTGGCCTCAGAGCACATCCTAGCTAAAGAGTGTGAGTTCTCCTTACCCGTTATTGCCACGTGTCCCGGGGCCCATGTTAGCATCAGGCGATTATGTCTACCAACATAGTTCAGCCTGGACTTACAGGACTCGACTACTCCTGATGTGGTTGGGAGGCTGTCTAAGGTCATAAGTGCAGCTTGGCAGTCGCTGCAGACACATATAGATCTGCCTCTCCATCGGTTTTCCACAACAAAGTTCATCGCTTCTTATACAGCATACATCTCTGCTTAAAACACAGATGCATGCATTCGAAGAGCAAAGTGCAGTTTTGTCCCGCTGGATTCCAAGTAGATCCCAGAGCCGGAGCAGTGCTCGGTTCTGGAGCCATCCATAAAAATGCGAAAACAGTGTGTCCACGATGTTCGCCACTGACTTTTGTATTCGATTTAGCATCGAATTGATAATCCTACCGCAGGCCTCAGTGGGAGTGGATATCATAGTTCTTTATGCCATAAAGCCTTTTTATCTTTAAACGTTTTCATCTCGATTCGCTTCTTTAAATCTGCCCAAACATTTTCAATGCAGTTTAGGTCGAGTTCGAGGCTTTGCGAACTCACAAAATTAACATTATTACCCATTCGCGTACTAACATTGAGGAATGTTATTGGGCATTACCTCTCATAAATATTAATATAACCGAAGTGGTATAGTTTCCTCAGCATCACTTTTTTTAGTATGTCCTTGTAAATAAAGTTACCCATTTTATTGGTTATTAGGCGAGTAGGTTCTACTCCATACCAAAAGAAGCATCCCCAACTCATTGTGTTGCCGCCGTGCTTCACTGATTTTGTTCATTTGTGAAACGCGCTGAGAACTTTTGTCCTTTACCCTTCTAAATGACTTTTGTCCTTTAGCCTCTGAGGTTTTGCCTAGCAAATAAATTTATTTTTGTTTCATCGCTCCAAAGTATTTTATACCATTTTTCATAGCCTTTAGTCCACATAAAGACTTGTGCTCATGAGCAAAACCTTTCCTGTTCCTCGAATTTGCTTGTTTGCACAGAAGAATTTTATGAGCTATTCTGTTTTGTAGGTTCATGTTGTACAATCGACATCGTACAGTTCGAGCTAGTAATACGTACTTTGCTTTATAGCAGCAAAATTCTCAACAGAAAGTCCAGTTTTTGGTCTACCAGTAATTTTTCTATTCCCCACAGAGTCAGTTTCTTGAAATGTTTCTACCAACCTTTGAATTGTCGACCCATTCAGACGAATATTTTTACCAAAAAGAAACGAATTGTGCGATATGTTGTTTTTAGAAATGGGGCTCTCAGGCATTCTAAACGCGTTTTTGATAATGCCGGAAAAACGCACAAAAGGTGTTCTAAAGTTTCCTCAACATCCTTTCTGCATTTGTCCGTGTTAGCAATCCCTATCTTATACGCATGTGCATCCAATAGATTATGACCTGTTAGCATACCCATGATATAGGGTGGGACATTAAAATTTGCTTTTTGAATCGGCTATAAAAAAAAAAACTAATCAATATTTTTCAAACCCTTTTTTTATTTTGAAGATTGAACATAGTCATTTATGAATGAAAAATAATATCGTTCAAATTACTGTCACGACTGGCTTTAGAGTAGGCCATTTGATCAACCCAATTTTTAAGCACATTTTCGATTGTTTGGGCTCCAATTTCATGAATGGCAACTTCGATTTCGTGTTTTAAGGCATCAATCGCCTTTGGATGGCTCGCAAAGCATTTGTCCTTAACGGCTCCCCACAAAAAATAGTCCAACGGGCTTAAATCACAGCTCCGAGGCGGACAATTGATATCGGAATTTCGGCTGATTATTCGGTTTTCAAAAACGGTAGCCAAAAGTTCGAGTGTAACTTTGGCAGTTGCACCGTCCTGTTGAAACCAAATGTCGTCCATGTCATCCTCCTCAATTTTTGGAAACAAAAACTCGTTGAGCATGTCACGGAAATGCTTTTCATTTACTGTAACCGCGGCTCCTCACTCATTTTCGAAAAAAATGGCCCGATAATGCCGCCAGACCAAAAACCGCACCAAACAGTGACTCGTTGTGGATGCATTTGCTTCTCTACAGTAACATGTGGATTTTCTAAGCCCCAAATCCGACAATTTTGCTTATTGACGTAGCCACCGATGTGAAAATGAGCTTCATCAGAAAATATGATTTTTCGGTAAAAATGCTCATCTTCTCTCAAACGATTTTCTGCCCGTTGCGCAATCCCAAAACGCATTGGATGGTCATTAGGCTTTAGTTCTTGCCCCAGTTTGACTTTGTAGGCCTTCATATCGAGGTCTTTATGCAAAATTCTCCTCAAAGAAATGCGTGAAATGTTCAATTCTTGAGAACGATGACGAGTTGAGGTTGTTGGATGTTCACGCACATTTTCGGCTACAGCAGCAATGTTTTCGGGTGTACGCACTGTAGGAGCACGTTCACGTGTTTTTTTATCCACTAACGATCCACTTTCACGAACACGATTAACAAATTGATTCACAAACTGTCTTGTTGGCAAGTCTTTTTTTTTTGGAATTTTGTTTTCAAATTTCTCACAGTTTGAGTAGAAGACTCACCACTTTGGAAATAGGTTTTCAATATTTCTCAATTTTTTTCAAGCGTATAGCGTCCCATTTCGTAAATGTCAAAGCTTTAAGTAAATTATGAACACATTTGAGACATGTCATTTGTGTTACCATTCTGAAAAAAATATGTTGTTCAAAAAGCAAACGCTATATGGCCCACCCTGTACTTCTGCAGTCCTTTCGTGAGAGCGTAAGTACGAATTGAGTCAGTTTTTTGTTGTTAGTTCTACACATGACTTTTGCTGTTTTGCATGTTGTCAGGTTAGTCCACCTAGCTTCCACTCGCCTTTTCATGTAGTCGTCCATTTCATTGTATATTGTATTTAGCGGTTTTGGTATGTCGTTCTCTTGTTCAAAAGGTAGTCTAACCAGGTAGTCTTAATAAGAGTCCGTAAATTTAATGCGTTGTTAGATTGCGTTAAATTGTATATCTGCCTACTTGACAAATATCAAAGATGGCAAAAAAAAAGTTGCCACCTAGGAAATATTCACTACTGACATCACTGTTGAAATACCCTGTATTTTTATTTTGATACAAAAACTACTGACCCTAATATGCATACTAATACTAAATATATTTGATGAAAAAAGAAGACACTTCAAATGTTGTAACATCCATAATTTGTTCAAGGTTGTTGCATACAACTTGTTTTTAGTGAACTAATTTTTTTTATATTTGAAGTGTGTAAGAGTAGCACTTCGAATACAAAACTTTTCCAATATTCCAAAGTATACGCATACACTTACATATACGTGTGTGTGCAAACAAATGTAGATATGGAAAATTAGCTCTAAATTGCATGCATGCGAGCATAAATGAACGCATCGATGTGTGTGTGTGTATGTAAGCAAGTGAAAACTTCTGAATGTGGCTGCAGGTGAATCCACGAAAGCATGCAAAAACTCCATGCTCATGCACACATATTTCCATAACCAGATATTCCATTTTATGTGGCTTGCAATTACTTGGTATGTTGTTTGTGTTGGTTTTGCAGTTTAGAGTTTGAAGTGTAACTACATGCAACTAAATAATTTTAGCCGGCCAAACTTTGCAGGCGTTTTTTCCCTTTCATTTCAGCTGTTACCTGAACTCAACTAATTCGTATTTATGTCAGAACATGGCACGCAAACCAACTTGGTTTATTTATGTTAGTTGATATGTATGCATGTGTGAATGTGTATATGTTTGTATCTAAATGGCAAAGTTCCTCTTGTAGCATGCATCGAATGCTATGAATTCTGATTTTTTGATTTTTAGAATTTGTTGACACATTTATTAGTTTTTATATTTATTATACAACTTTGTTCATATGTATAAGGTAGTAGCCCGGATGTGACGGCTTCAAAAAATCGATTTTTTTTTACATTTCTCGGAAGAAAAACATCTTAAAAATATACTAGGCTGTATGTTTCCCCGAACCAACCCATCTGTTTTTTAAGGACTCCACTTTGATGTCAAAAATTTTAAACAAATTAATATAAAATTAACTTTAAACAAATTTTTTTATATACTTCAAAACACCAAAAAAACATGTAAAAACTTTAAAACGATCGCATTTTATTTTATTTTTAAAAAAGATTCATGAAAAAACGTCGAAATTTCGGTCGTTGCACCGGACTACTACCATAACGGTTGATTGTAGTAGCGACAAAAAAAAAAAAAAATTAACAATTACCTCGGCATTTGACAAATCTACTTTATGTTGAAATTGAATCTAAATATGAAGTCGAATATTTTAGCAGCTTTCGGTTTTTTGAGCTTTAAACAAAAGGATGGCTAAACAATTTCAACATATTCGCTCTTAGTGAACCAAAAAGCTTCCGAATTTCGTATCGACAGCAGTGGCGGTAAGCTTTTCGGAAGGGCTATAATGTCACAAAATACCCCCCTAAGGTAAAGGACTGCTTTTATTGGCATCACCGGAGCATTTCGAACTTGTCTCAATGGTGTCCTTAAAGTCATTTTCAACTACTACCCATCGACTTTCGCGTTATTTGAGTTGGCTTCTGGAGGCAATCTCTTACGGGACATGGTAGCAATTTTGGGTAGTTAACACCGTATTTCTTTGAACTTCGTACATATCTCTCTATCCACAAATTGAAATTTGAGGGTCATACCAAGGCAATCTTTCCAAGTAGGCAGGATTAGAATCAGGGGAAATCTCTACCGAAGCTGTTACTTCACGTCTTCACTGACGGCTCCAAGATGTAATCGGGAATTGGAGAAGGAGTTTTCTCTAAATAAGCCAATTTATCTATATATCTAAAATTGTGTAATACTGCTAGATTTTTTCCGGCAGAAGTCTTTGCGATCCCACAGGCATGCAGCATACTTAGGGAATGTGGGAGCGAG
This sequence comes from Anastrepha obliqua, assembly GCF_027943255.1. Classification (NCBI taxonomy): domain Eukaryota; kingdom Metazoa; phylum Arthropoda; class Insecta; order Diptera; family Tephritidae; genus Anastrepha; species Anastrepha obliqua. Next base: position 62,623,655 of record NC_072893.1, on the reverse strand, counting down.
GAAAGCTATCAAATTTTCTCTGATAATCAAGCTGCGATCAAGGCTCTAATGCAGATCCAAACTAGTCAACTCATATAAGGAGGAGATAAAATCTCTTGGGTACGCAGGAAACACTTCCCTGGTCTGGGTCTCAGGACCTAAAAATATAGAGCGAAATGAAATTTCTGAAGAGCTTCCCAGGCAGAGTCGACTGAATTGGTTTCAGAGGTCTCCCAGCCGTTAATCGGCGTCCCCCGGACTGCTGTTAAAGAGAAATCGCACAACTTGTTTCTCAGAAAAGCACAGCTCAGATGGAGCTCCATTTATTCGTGGGCTATTTCGAAAATCCTATAATACCAGTACGTAGGACGCAGGTAATTTTGGGGACTTTATCTGGTAGGAAAACACGTGGCCGCTGCTTCAGTGCTTAGACTTAATAGTATGGCGCTATGGAAGACCCGACGGTTTGGCCACGCTTCTATGCTACATGCTTTGAGTAGTTATAAATAAGAAATAGACTATTATTTCCCTAAACCCACCATCGTTAGGCTCTTCAAGACCAAAGAGTGGCAAGCTCTAAGACCAGGGAGAAGAAAGGAAATACGTTTTTATACGGATGGATCCAAGTGAGAAAATGAAGCAGGCTGTGAAGGTTTTTCAAAAGAATTAGGACTAGAATTATCTGTCCAACTTCCGGACTACTGTAGCGTCTACCAGGCAGTAGTCTTAACCATAAAGGAGGTAACTATGTAACTACTATAAATATCTGTTCCGAGTCATCAAAGGAGGCAGTTTTACTAGGAACAAAGGATGCTCAGGAATGCCTAGCAGCTCTAAATAATATTAGCACCATCTTCAAGGTCAGCTTTATATGCGTTTCGTGGCATAGAGACTTTGAAAAACGCTGTAAGGCCGATGAGCTAGCCAGAAAGGGTGCTAATCTTCCACTGCTTGAAAACAGAGGCAATATTGGAATTCCTATGGCAACTTGCAAATTAAGAATAAAAAATAATATTGTTCAGAACGCCAATAGGTCATGGAGAGAAGAAACTACTTGTGTTACAACCAGGCAAATTTGACCGCAAATAAATAAGATAGGGCAGGAGAATTGTTCAACCTCTCAAGAGGGAACATCTCGAAGGTCGTGGCTTCTTCTTCGTGGCACTCTTCTAGGCCAGGAGTATTTTCTCATGAATGCTGCAGTGATTGTAGAGATGAATTTGTAGAATAAGAAGAAACAGTAGAATACTTCCTCCAGCCTTAGCTAGGAGTAGAGTAAGGTTTTTAGGAAAAAACTCTTTTGACCCTCTTACGAAAATATTTGTTGTTGGGATGCTTCATAAAAGCATCTAAAGGGTTCCAATGAGGAATAAAGATTGAGGTTCCCGTGGTACTCAATGGTACCACAAGTGACTTGGCGATTCTAAATCGAGCGTTTCGAATTTAATTTGAATAAAATACACAAAAATATGATATTTTTCAATGAAGTTTTCTGTATAGAACTGGGTAAAACTTGCCAATAAACATAGAGCAAAATTTCATTGAAATGACTTCCACGGCTGACTTTATGGTGGCCCATTTCGTCAATTAAAGTCTTCAGTGAATTTTCACGAGTTTTGATACTTATCTCCCCAACGACAAATTTGGTTTTATATTTCAACTCTTCAGTCGTGTTTGCCATAAGATTTATGCTTAGCGGTGTTCCACAAAAAATAATCTAATCGGGCCAAACTGCAGCTTCCAGCCAACACCGTTTCAGCAGATTACTCGATTTTCAATTTTTAGCAATTGAAATTTTTCAACTTCGTACCCATTTTCTAAATTTCTAACAACAAACTAAATTTCTGATGCATTACGGTTCCTATTTTAGCTGTTAAAGTACAAAATAAATCCATAGTTCAAATTTCGTACGCAAAATGGTTCACCCTGTGCTTCGAAAATTGCAATGAAAACCTGTAAAACCGTACAAATCTGCAAACAATTTGAGCCGTTTAGTAAGTCTCACCGGCTCACTTAATTTAAGTTAAAACTGCATTTGCTACCAAAGTAGTTTGCAGAAATTTCAATTGTTTGCCAATTTCCTTTGACTCACGAATCGATTGCTTTGGCAAAAGTCAAAGTTACTTCCGAGCAATCGTCGCAGTGAAGCACTCTGCTTTGCGCAGTTTACGGAAATATGAAATTTCTGCTTGTAACTGTTTTTTCCTGAATAATTCTTTAAAAATATTTCTGCGGTACTCAGTAATATCCCCTCAATTGTTTGTGTACTGCTTCTATGTTTTATCAGGATAAAGTACAAGCAAATATGTACATACGCATGTCTATATATTTATATGGCGACAAACTTATCGTGCGGTTAGCAAGCAATTACAAGGCAAGTTCCGTTCGGAAATTTACTGAAGTACTGTGAGGTAGTTATGTATATGTACGAGTATGCGAGTATACATGCACATAAAGGAATATTTTTGTGACCGATATTAAGGTATATAAAGTAAGTATATTTTGTGTTGCTTGGAGTATTTATCGCCATAAAATATTCCATATATGCGGCTGCTGACAAACGGTGGCACATAACTATTTTGGCCGGTTTTGACTATTTTTCTTTTCTTTTTTTGAAAGCTTATTACTTTTTCATAAAAATAAAGGCCATATTAGAAAAAGAAATTTGTAGAAATTTTATGAAAATTTAAACAATTAAACACGGAGTGTTTTAAGCCATTTAATTTTAGTACAACTAAGTTCAACTTCCAAAAACATCCCTTTGCTTTTATATAATTTTCTTCCTTGATGGTGTTGCGAACTCTCTCCATACAAAAACAAAATTTTTTTGGGCATTTACTTATGATATGGGCAAAAATGGGCAACACGGTTAAGAAAAAACAATTTCTTTTATATCAACAAAATTTTTTAACGACCTTAGATTTAGCGTTTTATTGTATTAAAATTTAATTAACAATAAAACTGCAGACCAAACATTTTTTTAGAAATTCAAATTAAAAAAACGTAGAATTAAAGAAGAAAGATAGTCAAAATTTGTCGAAATGATTGTAAAGCGGGACAGTCAGTTTCTCAAATTACCTTAAATGTGGGTCTACTATGATCTTAACAAGCACAGATGATGCGCCTAAGGATAGCTCTATAAGTGATTGGAGTTCTCAGAAATATTCTTCTGTCAAAAAAGTGTCGAATTTTCGTTTCAATGACTCGGGATATCTTATTAGGGAGACCTTTCTTGAATTTCAGACCAAGAAAGTTTGAGAAATGGGAGAGAATGTGAATTCTTGACTTTAGATACGTCAAGATTAATCTAAAATTATGATTATGAAAAATGGATGAGGCAGCGAGCACATGACTAATTTTTCTATTGCTATACGCATATGGCTCACCAAGTTGCGGGCTGAGGATCTAGGCGCATAAACTTTCCAATCATGAATCATGCGAAAGTCTTGAAAGGCGTATTTGTCGTCACCTTTCTGGTTAGCCAAGGGCTTGTAAATATTTTATTTAATTCGATTTTATTATCTCATTTTGTTAAGGAAAGCTATGACGCTCTTTAGCTCTAGCATCTTACCTTTCCACTATGGAAAACCAGGTAATCAGATTAGAAACGAATGACCTCTGCTGCTCTCTGATCGGAAACATTTGTTTGGTCTTACCGCTGGTTCTTCCTCTAATTTGGTTAGTTAGTGAATGGGTATACTTAAATATTGAGGAGCCTTGGGTAAGCAAACCTTTCTGGTTTAATTCCAGTGATGTGGGCCCTGTTGGGTAGAGCCGACATAAAGTTGCTCACCGACTTCCTCATAGATCGATCATAAACAACTACGCGCGTATCTTTATAGAATGTGTTCGTGTACTGAGACTGAATGCCATCTATGACTAGAAGGCAATGAGGCATATTTTATGTGAATTATCAGTCTTGGCTACATCTATGACCAATAGGTATATCTTAAAACACGTTTTAGTGATTCTATCACGATAAAAAATACATCTATTGAAAACCCTCTAGAGCTCATTAGGTAGTCTGTAGGTGTACAAGTTGTGATCCGTTTTAAGAGTATTGAACAAAATTTTATTACAACTGAAAGTAAAGACAGATGTTTATAATTGATAGATGTCAAATCAATTTTTGGGGTATACCTGATCTGAGTGTCTAATAAAATAACTTTATTCGGCCTGCAAGAATCCGCAAATTCTCTACAATGAGAACAAAGTATATAGTACCAGGTTTTGACATTGCCCCTAAGGTCCTAATGTAAAATGCATTAGACCGTTACTGGAACGTTTAATATAATCCTTTTTCGCAGTTACTTCAAAACTAGATGTCGATAAATTGATATCAGTTGTCTGTATCTGTTCTCTTAGACGAATTATGTAATGAGGCGTTGTTTAGGCTGATAGCCTATGATTTCAAAACATCAAAATAATATCTGCCTAGAAAAAGTTTTCGAAAGCGAACTTTCAGAAGGTTTCATGTTTCAAGTCACAACAACGCAAAAAATGGATGCCTGAAATATCGCTGTCAAGTGTTTTTTTGGTGGGTGAAGTAGGGTTCAAAATGCCTTCTTACACCTTCCTGCGTCTACTGCGTTGACTGGTGTGGCTACTAAGCGAATCCATCTTCTTCTGCTGTGGAGACTCCCTTCCCGGAACTACTTTTTGCATTACTTCGGGAAGGCCCAGAACGGAATCTGGGTCCACCATATTTGTAGCAAGCTTCGTGCTATAGCTGTTATATCTCTGACTGTGAGCCTTCGCTTTGTTGCACTGTGTCGACGTGTATCTTTTTTCCGTAATACGTCTTCAATGTATCTTTTAATCGCATTTCAGCTGTTAGGTGGAAAAGCGGCGAAAGGCTCATATATTGGTATTTAATCCTGATCGGTATACGGTATTTAATTTTGGCGCTTTAATAATAAATTTCGTGTTAGTTTAGAGTCCGGTAATCGGGTGAGGAAAATTTCACTTCGTTTTACGTTGTATGGCCATAGCCAGGTGATTCACCGGAGGGGGCTAAAAATGAGTATGGACTCAGAGGTCAAAATAATCGAAAGTTTCAATCAGTGGTCACACAATTTATTCGTACGCCCACAGTATGTACATAAACAGATACAACTGATACTTAGAACGATTTATGTAAAAGAACCAAATTTTAATATATTTTCCAAAAAAAAAAAACATTTTTATTCAATATTTAAGGAACAAAAACTTACAAACTTATTTCTGGAATTAGAAAACTTAAAGTTGTAACGAAATAAGGCACAATTTTATGCAAAAATATTATTCGTACATAGCCACATAAAGAATATTTTATTAAAAATATAATTGAAAAAAACGAGTAGTCGGTATTTTGTTGCGCCGCCTTTAGCTTTAATAGCTGCTTCCAAATGTCGTTGCATATTTTTACCAATACCTTGGTTTAGTTAGCGGAAATTTTCTCCCATTCAACACTTACGGCTGTCTTTAATGACACCATTTATGTTATGATATTTTGTACTTTCTGATTCTCGTTTCTAAGAGCTCCCAGACACGCTCAATTGGGTGCAGATCCGGTGCTTGAGGTGGAGTTTTAAGTTGCTTGGAGTGGTAAATAAGCCATTCTTGCGCAAGATAAGATGAGTGTTTTGAGTCATTGTCTTGTTGAAATAAGAACCCTTTAGCATCCAGTCTAACGACACTATCATGCAAATTATTCTTCAAAAGGTTTAAATACAGATGTTTGTCCATTTTACCATCAATATAAATCATCATTCCCTCTCCAGAAGCAGCTATGTACCCCCAAACCATTGCATTTCCTCCTCCGTGCTTAGCGGTAGGAATACGATTTTTTTCATTCAGTTCCGTATTTTCTTTTCACTAAACTTTTGGGGGGCCAACTGATCTGAAACCATTAAATTTGGACTCGTCACTAAATATGACGGAATCTGACTCATTTATATAGCGTTTGGCGAACTCCAATCTCTTCTCTCTGTTAATATCTGATATGTAGAGCTTGCGGCGTGCCACTCTGCTATGATAACCAGCGTTTTGCAGACAATTACGGACTGTTTGTGGGCTTACTGTTTTATGCAAAGACTCTTGAATATTTCGGCATAGTATCGTATAGGTTATTTTTGGATTTTGTGCTACTGATGCTACATTGTTGTGTCGATATTTTTCGCCTTCCGGTGGCGGTGGCGGTTAGCTTCCAATTTACCAATATTAACGTAATTAGGAATAACACTTTCCATCGTAAAATGCGATTTGCCAATTGTTTTGTCGATTTCGCGCAGATACTTGTTTTTCAAGAACAATTTAATAACAAATTTACGCATTTCTTATGGAAAACCCGTACTTCGTCTCATTTCGTCATTTTCAATCGAGATATTACGCGCAACTGAAACTGAATCGGCTATAAAAACTAAGAAAATCCAATCATATTTTGTTTTCAGCAATATTAGTAAAAACACAATCTTTACTGTTACTTTTGCAGCAACAATATCATGAGGTTAAAGGGGGCCTCTTATCAGTCGGCTTCAAAAAATCGATTTTTTTTACTGCAATCGATAGATATATTATAGGAGAATATGCCCTCAAAATTTTACAACGGAATTCAAAGTGAGTTCGGAGTTACAAGCCTCCCTCGTGTGAGTAGCAGGTAGCTGGCCATGAGCTTCACCGCACTGTCTTTGAAGCCGAAATAGTGCTTAAGCTTCAAACATAGCAATTTGTGATTCTCTGAGTCAAATGCTTTAGAAAAGTCAAGTAAACAAAGTAGAGTCCAGTCTCCGTTGTCAAAACTAATTCTAATGTCGTCCAGTATTTTAACTATTGCAGTCGAGCAACTGTGACTTTGTTTGGAGCCAGATTGTAATGGAGAGAGTAGACGATTGTTATGTGCAAATGATGAAATTTGCGTGGTCATCAAGTTTTCGCATACTTTGGAAAATGTGTGCAGTATGCTGATAGGTCTATAGTCACCAGCATAAATAGCATTTGTCTTTTTTGCGACTAGGAAAACTATAGCCTTTTTCCATACTGCTGGGAAACATGAGCTGGTCAAGCAATGCTTTATTTTATGGGTAAAGGGTCCTTTTATATATTGGATGACTGTAGGACGAATTTTAGCGAGATGCCATCATCGCCTAGAGGATGTATGATTAAATCGTATGACCATTGTATATATGAGAATATTAGTAGTATCTTTTCAATTTCATTAGGAAACGTTGTTCAAATGTAAAGCAATCCATGTCGTGCCACTGAGTTTCTTACAGGTATATTTCTTTCAGTGCAGTGTGGCTGTCAGTGCCATTTATGTGAGGATTTTGGCTTCATTGCTGTATTTTCATAAGTAAAATATGTTTATTTATTAAACATTTTGCAAATGTAAACCTCCGCCCATAAAGTGTAAGAGTTTTAATTTGAAACATATAAAAATAATCTCAAATTGCCCTCAAGTAAAACCAACCCGAATAGAACTCAAAATAAACACAAACGCATACATATTTACTCAAGTACTTATTTTATTTCATATGAGTATTACCTGCCAACTTTAAACACCTGCTAAAATCACGCAATTTTGGGTTCATATTACACTCTCGCACGTGTAGCGGCCGCTTTGCGTTTCTGCTTTCTATATCGGCAGTAGGTCCACTGGCTACATTACATATACAGCTGTGTTCACAATAACAGCAGCGCAGCGTATTGCAAAGCTTTCACTATCTTTTATTGTTTTTTATAAAAATTAGGTTGGGTAATAAGTTCGTAGCGTTTTTACAGAAGACATTTATTTAAACAAAAAACAATAATCATTTCAATAAGTTAATCAATTATATATTCGCCATTGCTGTTTATAACCTTTCTCCCACCTCTCGACCAATTTGTTGAAGCTGTTGTGCATTCATCGCCTGGTCTGGTGTGGAAGAAGTTATTGAGCCAGTTCTTAAGGAACTCTTTGTTATCGAAGGTAACGCGTTTCATATAGTTTAACAAGGGGTGGAAAAGATGTGAATCGGTCGGTGCAAGGTCCGGAGAATACAGAAACTTAAATATTCAAATTTTGTACGCAATTGAAAACAATTCAAAAATGTTCCTGAAAATTTTAAACTTCTTCTAAAAAGCGGTAGTGTTGCGAATTCTCCCCATACAAAAAAATTGGGTTTTGTTATATGGAGAAAATGTGCAACCCTGTTAAGGACAAAAAAAAAAAATATAAAAATAAACAGGATTTTTTAGCGACCCCAGAGTTTCGTTTTATTGCACTAAAATTTAATTAGCTATAAAACTGCGTACACAAAATTTTTGTAGAAATTTTAGCTAAAAACCGTAAAATTAAAAATAAAAAAATTCTCTAAACTGGTCAAATGATTGGACAGTAGAACAGCCAGTCTTTAAGAGTACTTCGGTAGAAAATACCCATTAAAAGAGCTTAACCTTAACAAACACAGGCGACGCGTCGAACGATAGTTCTTTAAGTGACTGGGGTTCTAAGAAAGATTCTTATCTTAAAAAGGTGCTGAATTCCCGATTCAATGACTCAGAAAAAGAAATCAATTATTTTTTCGGTAAATGGCTGTAGTGATCGATATCTCGTAAAGTATTGGTGAAACAATTTAAAGTTTATGCTCGTTGTTAAAAAAAGAAAAAAAAAAAAAATTGCTAGTTGTTTTTGTTTGCTCCACTCAGTTGTGAATAGCAGGCTGTTAACAATGGAAGCCAACAAAGAGAAAATTTGGAACATTTTATAATTTTTCTTGAAAGCCGCAAATGTAAATCATTAAGCTGAAATCGTGTGTTTGGTGCCGATATTGTAACAGTAAACAGCTAATTACCCTCAATTTTGGTTCCGTCGATTCCGTTCAAACATTTTTGATGTTAAAGGTGCACCCCGCAGAGGCAGGCCCGTCGTCGAAATTGCCGATAAAATCAAATAATCGGAGCTGATCGGCATGTTAATACTCATAGCATCTCCCAGGAGCTAAAGATCGACCAAGAAATAATTCTAAACCATTGCACCCAAAAAGAATGGATATATTTTTCCCCATACTAACATTATTCATTATGTTGAAGTTATTTCTGGCAACACTATGCGTGTCATCTGTTATTACTTATCATATGTTTTCTTTATTCTTATTCTTTTTATTTCTGTGACCGCATTAATATCGTCTTTTGTAAATCTCTAAATAAAGATTGCTAAATAATTCGTGCATCGCATTACATTAAATCATTCCTTTTCTGATTCTCAGTCTGGGTAACCACTTTTGTAGCCCATTAAATTTTTGTATAGTAAAGTGCCCGTTTTAAGTCGCCCAAAACTCGGGTTCATTTTTGATAGTTTTTCTATTGATGCTGTCATGAATTTTCTTCCACATAACGAATGATCGAAATTATTTTATATGGGGAAAATGTAGAAGACCAGCAACGCAAAAAATTTCAAAAATCAACTCGACTCTTGAGTCACTTTAATATGTCAGAATTTAATGGGTTAAGAAACTACAAAGTCGAAATTTTTCTAGAATTTTGCCTTAAACGTAAGAAATTTTGATGAAAATTTAATTTTGTTAAATTTTGAACAAAGTTTGGTTTTAGTTATAGTAAATGATTTTTGTTGTGTATAAACTATATTTTATATTTTTGTGCGAAAATAATAAAAAAATTAAATAAATAGTTAAAACGTTGCAATTATCGCTATTTATGGTATTATTGGGAACACAAGTGTAGGTACATAAAGTTTTAATTTTTTTTCTTTTCGATTTCTGTTAACGTTTGTCATTCGGCAGGCAACGGCAAGTCACCGAATATATTTCTACCATGCAAAATTTGTTCACAAAATTCATTCAGCCTTCGAGAGCAGCATAAAATTTTAGAGGCCTTCATTTATTGGACAACATAAAGACGTTCACCACCTGTTGAAGCAGAAACGTGGCCTAAACACCATTTAAGGGGATGTTTGCGCCAGCCGGTTATTATTATTTTACCCGTACGCATACATCCACATGCACATGAGGGAATATTTTACAACCGTCAAAAAGCTGTCAAATCAACTAACTAAGCCACTCAAATACTAATACATAGACGCACACTTATATATGCATTCACATGTATTGATACCTTTTATGTTGAAAGCTTGGGTAACTTGAACATATACGAGTATGAGCAATAGTCACCTGTTGTTGTTATAAGAAACATTTACTTTTATTGGACACTCAAATTTTAATAGCTGAGAGTGCAGACTGCTTCCAAGAACATAACGTTTAAGTGAGTGTGTGAGTGAAATGTTATTACTTTTGATGCATGTAGAAAATTTACGAGTATGTGAGTACTAAAAAAGAAAAGAAAACATAAGAAATTTAAGCTTGGGAGCGTATATTATCCGGCGTGCTTTGGCTTGACGTTTTCAGCTTTCTTTCTGTGTGGGGAGTACATTTTATGGCTTTGTCAGCAGCAGAATGAGAAAAATCTATTCTCTTATCATATTTCTACTGTGTTGCCAATTTTGCTTTATTTCCTGTTTTACACTTTATTGCATTGTTTTTTCTTTTTCGTTTATGTATGCGACAGAAGTTTAAAATTGTCTTCCTTCCATGCAAACTGCCGGTATTCGTTTGGAAATTAATCCAGAAATCGTAAGTTCGTGTGTAAGTCGTCGAAAAAAAGTGCAAATATATTACTTTGATTAAGCGATTTTCCTCAAGTATAATATTATGCACACGAGCGCGGTACACCAATGGACATCACGCGCAGTGCTAAGGATAAATGCCGGAAAAATGGGCATGGTACTTTTTACCAGGAAGTACAAGGTCCCGACGTGGAACCTCCGGAAGCTAGGCAACAACGAACTACTTCTCAAAGATCATGCAAGGTACCTCGGAGTAACACTAGATAGTAAATTGCTGTGGAAGCACAATGTTGAGGAAAAGGTGAAAAAGGCCAGTAATGCGTTGTACGCATGTGAAAGAATGCTGGGCGTTACTTGGGGTCTATCACCCTCTCTGATGCATTGGTGCTACACTGCAGTAGTTAGACTGATATTGCTGTATGGGGCCTTAGTACGGTGGACTGCGACAAGAAAACTGACATACTTAATGCCACTAGAAAGGATTCAACGACTCGCTGCTCTGTTCATAACAGGTGCGATGAAAACCACTCCAACGGCGGCGCTGGAAATGATACTCAGCATGCCACCTATTGACCTTATGGCGGAAAATCTGGCAGCGAAATCCGCGAGGAGGCTATGGCTGCTGGGGTATTCACCTGCAGAACCTTCGGACACACCTCAATAGGAAAGTGGAGTTCAGGTTGCACATACTACATGACTCCGTACTTTAGTTGGGAGAGAAGGTTTCGCACTACAATTGAAGAGGAGGGATGGCACTAAGGCATGAAGCATGGCCATAGAGCTTTTTACATCTATACAGACGGCTCTAAAATTTTAGACGGAGTGCGAGCGGATATTAACTGCTCAAAACTAAGGATAAGGCAGCCTATCAAGCTGCCAGACCAAGGCAGTACTTTCCAAGCGGGAGTTGTTGCTGTGGGGAAAGCCGCGAAGCTAGCGTACACAAGAACAAGAAAGAACTCAACAATTAATATATGTTATATATATAAGTTCATATTGTATTAATTTTATTTTTATTGCATTATTAAAAACGCGTCCAAAATGCCTGGGGGCCCCATTGTTTGAGGGTCTGGAGGACGTCTCAAAAGCGGATCTCCCAGCTCTGCTTAAATTCGCCAAAAGCGCTGACATCCTACATGATGTCTACTTTCGGTATTCATAGAGGTCGGTCTCTATCTGGTATCACTAGGGACCAAAAGGTCTATGCGTGGCTTATTGCCAACTAGGCTAACCTAACCTAATCTATGCACACGAGCATCCGCAGCGGTATCGGAAGAGAAGAAGTAGATTCCTTAGCATTCTGAAAGTGGAATGAGAAGGATTTCCCACATCCAAGACTCTACCCTAATTTTCAGAAGACGACTTCTTTTGCTATTTCTCAACAGTGAGAGCTAAAGAAGTTTTTGCCTTACACCAATCAGCCTTAAAGCTGGAACTGTTTCAGATATCATACGTTCGATTGATTTTCAGTAGGATAATTTCATTACGGCCGTCTTAGCTACAAAGGTACAAAGTTGCTACAAAGATGACGTACAGAAAGAGAATAATTTAACTGCTCTGTCAGCCAAGTAGCTACAAAGCAACTTCAGTAATGGAAATAAGCTCGAAAACCGTTCGCGAGGCTACTTGATCTAAATGAGCTGTGCCAGTTTAATAGTTCAGCGAGGAGAAACTCCAAAAACAGACTCGGTGGACAAATTCATTGTCCCTCAACTGATTGTTCAGTACAGTTTAGATTATCGTAATGCGGCTCCGGCATAAGATAGTCTGGTACTACCGAATAATTATGAAAAACAGCAGAGCTCTGAGTTATTCCACCTGTCTGTAATCTTATCTGCTACTCAGGCTAAGGTTGAACCAACTTTCTGCTAAATTTAGGACAATTTGTGTTAAGAACCATTGCTGGCTGAATTGCAGTTTTATTACCCTAAGCGATGACTTGCTTGACCTATGTAATATTTGCATGGAGGAAGAAGATACTGGTTTCTGTTAAAAATGTGGCCGAATCAGGTAAATGTGTTTCGTTCGAGTGGTATTCAGGGATTTTCTGCTCAAAAAGCTCGACCTTGCGCAACTTGTGCGATTCTTCATTTAGCTGAATTTAGAATCGACAAAAGATATAAGTAAGTCATATAATGACGGCAAAATAAGGTTGATAACTAACTTTGTATTCTCTACCCCGGTTACCTTGAAGCATCCTGGTATCTCTGTAGAGTCCACCACTCGATAAACAGCATGTTATATTTATCTATGTACTACAATCAAATTGGTTGCTCTCAAATCATTCCCTCTTGCTTTACAATGTTTCCTAAGACACTATGCGCAGTAGACCAAGTAACTGAAATTTTAAGACCGCACTGGATGCCGAAGCGAAAAAATGTTAAAGAAGATAAGCTACTACTCTTTCTCGTAAGAGTTAACTTTTCATTACTCTTCATGGATTTTGGTGTGCACCCTGCCATTAAGACCAAAACTTGGAATTTTCAGTCCCAGCGTAATATCGATCCTTCTAAAGGGATCTGAAACTTGCCTCATCTTTGAGCACATAAGCAGACGCGTTCAAACATATATGGACAAATGCCTAAAATCATATGCTCCTTTTTCTGGTCAAGAACAGTTTCCAATGCTGATCTCCTTTCGCTGGCTTATAGCTGCCCAATAAATTTTTAAATTAAAAGACGAAAATGGAACCAGACTGGACTTATTCTCCGTAGAAAAGACGACAATGCTGCCAAAATTGCTTTCCAATGGAACCCACAAGAAAGCCGGCGCGGAGGACGCCCATAACACTCTTGGATGCGCACAATTCTAAGCGAGAGCTCATCCACTGCTACCTGGAATGAAATTAGCCATATTGTAGTTGACAGAAATCATTGGAGGGCCTTTGTTTCCACCTAATGCTTAAAATATCTGCCGTTCGGAGTCGGCTTAAAACTCTAGGTCCCTCCATTTGTGGAACAACATCAAGGCGTATACCACAAATTATATATATATATATATATATACCTATATAATGCTTAAACTAGTAAAAATAATACGTGCAGGGAGATTTTTTTTTATAGTAGTTCTTTAGTTCTTTTAAAAAATGCTATCTAAAAGTTCATATCATCAAAGAATAAAACACAAATAAAAATATTCATTTAAAATGGGGTGGATGTCATAACATTTTCCTTAGCAACTACTCTAGTTTGAACATTTTTTTTCAGAATCATGAGAATACGTGGAACTAGAAATAAAAGTAATTTTCACCAACAGATTGGGCTATACATTTTCTCTCGACTGCGTTTGAATACTTCGATATTAGGCTCATTAGGGTTTCTGGTCACAGTGAAGTAGTGGGAAACTTCAGGTGGAAGGATTAGCTATATTAGACATGAGATATTTGGTATTGCTTCGAGGCACCTTCTCCTCAGCTTTCCTGCTCTCGCCGGGCTAAGATTCAGATTGCTACGCTTGCTGATATACTAGGAAATGTATCACTTCCCTGATGAATTTCACTCTTTTATTAAGTAATCTCTGTATCCAGAGGCATATTTAATGAAACGCAAAAGTTTATCCCAATGATCATTTTCCGCATTGAGAATCTCAATCAGTTGTGAATCATTTAAGGTAAGTTTTCCGAAAAAGGCTTTTCTGTATTCCGTTAATATTGGGAAGCGCGCCAGGAAATGTGCTATGTTTTCTAGCTCGCCTAAATTACACATTGAGCAAGTTTTATTTTCTGTGTCACTTCTGTTGTTATGTAAAATTACCATGTCACTTCTAGCCCTCATTATCCACATGCTTGATTCTATATCATATTTTTTAAAATAAACCAGACCTCTTGACCAATCTAATTCCTTATATATCCTACTAGTACTTAAGGCTTTTTGTATGCACACATTCATCCTTGCCTTGTTGTGGTTTGTTAAAGCAATTTTGCATCCTCTATCCAGCTTTCTGATTGTATGTTATCTATTTGCCAAATGACATCGTTTTTACTAAACAAGTTCTTTAGATCTCTAATTCAGAAGACTTCTTTCTTTATAACAATTTTGGACAGATAATGTGGCAGCCGATTTTCTGAGTATATAAACAAAATTCTGTGCATATACTTAAGGAACAGTTCTAAAATTGAACAAATGAATTTCTTGCACGCCGGTTTCCAAAAAAAGTATGTATGTAGGCATATTCGATGGTAGCTTCAGAATTCGCTTTACAAAATACTTTTGCTAGGACTAGGTATATATAAGTATATATAACTTCCTTTGAATCCGGGTGGATCGTTGGGCCAAATGTCCCACCAAGTTGCTCTTTGGTTACGACATTTTTGGGCGTTTGCTTTTCTGATACTTTCTTTTCGCATACTATGTATGTATGTACACTTCCTTGCAATAAAAAATAAAATCCATAATAATATTATTCTTTAGTAGTCAACCGCAAATATCTTTAAAGTGCACGAGTAAAACTCTGCTACTGTCGGTTGGTGATAACTAGCAGTTCAACCCCTTTACCCGCCCCCACATTTTTCCTAAACCGCAACAAAAATGTTTCCAGTTAATTTATGACATTGCATTTTATTGTCTTGATTTAATAGGTCTCACTTCATGACCTTGTGTCTCAATCCCCGAGTTTAGATGCTCAGTTTAGTGCTTTTTATTTGAACACCTTTAATTACCGTTAAACGGTTTATAATCTGTCATTAAATGACTAGTCAAAGTGGCTTTTAAGAACCTCTTCACTGTTTTAAGCACACTTTAAATATAATCAAGTACACACATATACATACACATATACACATACATATACATACAGATGAATGTAATCGTGTGCACGCAAGCTTTTGTTTAGCCATTTTCAAATCAAATCAAAATGATTGCACTTTTACGCATTCATTAAAAGTTTTTAATTAATTATCGCGCTGGCATTTGTGTGGTACTTTTCGATTTATTTAGCATACTTTTAACATATACATATACATTTGCCTAAATGCGTGGTTAGCCGGCAGGCAAATGCATTGTAACCAAACTGGTGCTCTTCGGGTGAATTTAAAACCAAAACTAGTCCTATTACCTACTTTTCCGTATAAGCAACTAGAGAGTTATACACGGCTAACTACTTAGAAGTGCTGATTGTTCTGCGTTGCTGCACCAAATTTTACAAATGACCACTACTACGCTCTTTATTCCTTTTTCGTTTGTTCTACGTCAGTAGCTGCCTTCGATGCACAAACTGCCGAGCAAGTAATGAAAAAAAAAAAAAACGAAAATTTTCTGTGAGTCCTTCGTTGGATATGATTTTTCAGTGCTGCATAACTTTTATTTTAACAGTTTGAAGCAAAAACAAAGGTCAAAGCAATTTGTTGGGATCTAAGATAACCAAACTAGACAAAATATATCTGAAAATGGGATATTTTGTATGCGATTGGAAGCATTGGCCTGAATCCCTGGCCTAAACTCTCGTTGATTTCACATACAAACCTAAAAAAGTTTCGCGAATTTCCTTCATGAAATTAAAATTGAAAAAAGTGCATTTTGTGTAGAAATTCTTCCTTTTTTTTTAAGTTATATAAGGAAAGTTTCGGCTGCTCAGCGTTTCTTCGACGAAGTCTTTTTGAAGGTTGGGCGACTGGATCAACTGAACCTGTATTTTTAATTTACGATAAACGAAACATTTTTTCAATTTTACAAGGTGGCGCAAAATTAATAGTCAATTTTTTTTGACTAACTTTTTTACTAAAAACAAAAAAACAAATTTTTAAGGCATGGAAACCTTTATTATACAATAATAAGCTACAATTATATATATTCCGCTGATTAATGTAGGGGATTATTTTTGCGCCAAACGCATAAATATCTATCTTTTTTTTTTTGTTGTAAATATGTAAAGAAAGCCGATTTAAAGCAAATATCAAAATGTTAAAAAAGGACGTTAGAAAATTAAGTTTGACTGTTTACTGTACTTTTGGCACAGATTCGTTCTCTTAATTTTGTTTCTGGAGACTTACATAGGTGACGCTTCCTAAAATCCCCAGTTAGTTTTCTCGAAGTTTAAATTCTTGAACTTTTTAATCCTCTAACTCAATTTTATTTTTTGAGTGGTTTCTTGGTGTCAGATACTTTTTGGTGTAGGTTAAGGGATTAGAATGTTCTACTAAAATATTTTTAATAGAATTATACTGCATATGATGTAGAATTTCATTTCGCTCAAATATATATTTTAACCTTTTTTCTACCTTTTTGAGAACCGTACGAACACGGCGCCGATATTTCTGACCTTTTCCCTCAGCCGGCAGAAACGGTCGCTCTCTAAGTATGCGATAATTTTATATTATCAGCGATCAATTCCCCGTTGCTCTTTTAAGAAGTAATACACAATGAATGAACAAATTCCACTTTGGGTAGGAGAAATTGTTCATGAACATATACATGTACAGCAAACGGAAGAAGACGTCCGATTATAATGAAAATTCAAGATTATTTGGGTCTAAGAAAGCCAAAAATTTAACAAAAAAGTTGTTATATTTTGATACTTCTGTAAGTCCCAGCCACACTTTTGCTTAGAATGCTTCAATAAAGGTCATTAAAAGTATATTTCACTACATTTATTCAAGTAGTACTTTCGGTCTCACGAAAAGTGTAACGACGGTCCCTAGAGACCGGCGTCGGCCACGGAGAAAGATCACCGCTCAATGTGTTAAAAGTGCATAAATTGCGATTTTTGGTTATATTTGAGGTTATGTAATATAATACAAGGTGAAGTCTAAAATAAACAAGACTATTCAAAATAGTCCTCTCTGTTCCTGATACACTGTTTAGCGGACATCTTCCTTTCATGTCCTTTCAGGACATCTTCCTTTCATGGCCTAATGCAATTCTCCGAATAGGTAGAAGTCACAGGGGGCCATATCAGGCGAATATGGAGAGTGATTGATGGTTAAAAATGTTAAAAATGTTGAATTCTGCAATGCAATAATGCAATTCTCCGAATAGGTAGAAGTCACAGGGGGCCATATCAGGCGAATATGGAGAGTGATTGATGGTTAAAAATGTTAAAAACGTTGAATTCTGGGCAATTCTTGGCCCTCAGTTAACTTATGCGGAATGAAACGAGCACAGATATTCAACTATTTAGACGCAATAACTTCACTTCTACCGAATGTCACCAAGCTTTCACTGGAAGTCAGATAGGGATGTTACTTCCAACGCACTAACTCATTAAAAAGATGGCACCTTCAAAAACATTTTTATGACGCCAGTCTTGTTTATGTTGGACATCAACTTGTTTATCTGCTCAAAAGAGTAGTTTGGCTCTTGGGTCTGAACTCCAATCAGATTTTATCGACTTAAGAAATCTGAATAAAACTAAGTCCCTTTGAACTTTTATATAAATATTAATAATTTTACGATTTCCTTAAGCCCTTAAAAACATTACTGTATGACAAACAATATGCTTGATCTATTTATTTAAATGCCCAGAAACTCATTCGCTTTAGAAACGCTCTTGTTGTCACATAAACAGATTTGTAATTAAAATCGAATTAAATAAAAAGAGGCATTCATTCAACAGGCATTCATTGCGTAATTAAAATACATAATCAATCGGAGATAGGTGCCATTAGTGATGAATGACCATGGCCGACTACACAACGCACATCAGTTTCAAAATCGATCTGTTCTGAATGAAAGCTGGTAGCCTAGAATAAAAGAAAAAGTTATTCGAAACAAAATTTGTGTGTATGTAAGTACGTATGTACGCACATACACAATTATCCCCTTTTGTTAGGCCAATAAATGAGCTTTAGGTTAAATGTTGAAAATAATGCGAAATTTGTGCTAAATGAGCGATTATCAGTGGTCGATTATCCAAACAAGTGCAGGTGGGCTTTACTATTAATGTACAATACGTAGTATATAAAACAGACTTTTATTGGGTGGGGCGTACTGGCAAAAGGGGATCGTCGATGAGTGTGATTGTACATAATACATAAATTTCGACGGCCAAGCGATAATTATAGCCCCAGTTTCTCTGATGGCGCACTCAAAATTAGTTGGGGAATGCTTAACTTCTCTTTCGAGCTCGTTTGAATACTTTGAAATTAAACTCATCATTCCAACTGGTCGCACACAGATTGCAGAAAACTGCTTGAGTGATACGCTAGCTTAAGAGTGGATCCATGAGGTGGCTTTTCCACGAAACGAACAGATTTTGGTTTCCTTGACTAACTGCGGATGGCTGCTGGAAAAGAGGTTCTAGCGTCAACAGAGCGAGCGCTGGTCAAGAATACCAACTTGCAAGGCTCCGAGATTCTTCTTGTTACGCATAAATCGGAGGCGCACAAGAGCGCTTCCAAAGTTAAGAGGGCCGTAGCTATCAAAAATTATAGTGAACCTTTCCGAACATTGTCCACCAGGCAACCATGCTGAGAAACTTGTCATTATGTACACGCCATTGATTTTGCTGAAACTGTCTGTAGACTAAGTAGAGTAACCTCAACACGTTCTCTTTAGCTGACATGATTTTGCTCGTCTAAGATATAGGCATTTTGACTTTCACTTTCTTACTATGCCTCCAAATATCACAAGCTAAGGTACCATCCGCTCTGTGAATTTTATCAGTAGTACGAAAATTAGTCATCGTTCGGTCTTTTGTCAACTTCTCCTCATTTTTTTCATCCCTCACATTTTGTCTCCTTTTGAAGCAGTTTATTCAATATTTAGGCTTTTTTTAAATGGGATTATTTAAACAAAAAAAAAAATAAGTTAATCAGTTATATATTCGCCGTTGCTGTTTACAACCTCTTCCCGCCTCGCGACCAATTTGTTGATGCCGTTCCGCCAAAAATCGCCTGGTCTGGTGTTAAAGAAGTTGTTGAGCCAGTTCTTAAGAACCTCTTTGTTATCGAGGCTTTTTAAATGGTTTGATAGGAAGCGAAAAAGATGGTAACCGGTCGGTGCAAGGTGGTCCGGAGAATACGGTGGATGCTGAAGAAGCTCCCATTCGAGCTCTTGGAGGGCAGCTTTGGCGACTTGTGCAATATGGGGCCTAGCGTTGTCGTGGCGGAGTATGGTTTGACCATGTCGGTCAGGCCTTTGCAGTCGAATAGTCTCTTTCATGTGGTGTAGCTGAGCAATGTAGAGCTCCTTGTTCACTGCGGCATGCTTTCTGACCATTTTCCAGTGCACCATGCCCTCTCGGTCCCACCAAATACATTTCAAGATCTTCTTCGAATGAAGATCCGGTTTGACCCACGGCTTTAGCGTATCTGCTGGAGCCACCCACTACTCTCTTTGCTTTATATTGATGTATGAGTACCATTTCTGATCTCCCGTGATGACTCGGTACAAAAAGCGCTATTTATCACCGCGTGCTGCTGAATTGTATAAGGTAATTGAGAATCGTTTTATGATCGCACTTGATTTTTCCGCCAATTCATGACTGGTTTGGGGACCATTCTTCTTCAAAAGTGACTTAAGATGTTCTTCATCAAATTCAGAAGAAAGGAAGTCGCTGCGGGACGTGTCATCGACGTTAATGTCACCATTTTTGAACTTTAAAAACCAGTTCCGTGCTGTAAGCTCGCTTATGACACCTTCTCCAGACACGTCGAAAATGTCCCGGGCTGCTTCGGTAGCTTTTTGACCTCAATGAAAAGCAAAGAAGAGAAGGTGTCAAAAATTTGGATTTTTGCCTCCTGGGTATTCCATTTCTAATCCTCCCTCAAAACTAAAAAAAGATGAAATAACTCAAAAATACAAGCAATTGACAGAATTTTGTAGAGCAGAAAGAGTTGTGTGTATACTTGTTTGTAAAAATAGTTGGGCGAAGGGTTGAATTTTTGTGGTTCTATTAGTTGGTTTCTGAAATAGGTAATATTTTTGCAAGGCGTATGCAAATATTTTTGTATTGTTGTTTCTGTATAATGAGATTTTTTCATGAAAATAATAATATTCAAGTTCTACAAAGACAAAAAACAAGCTTAGTCATGGAATCACTGATCTCACATGTAATCTCCCGTTATTCTTCATTCAAAGTTCTTTATGTGTTGAAATTTACCCAAAATGTTGGAAAAGTAGCTTAGTAGAAAAGAACGACAGTTGATTAATAAACAAATTTTACATAAAAACCTGAAGCGTAGATGAATCCATACATACAGGTACATAATGTGTATCTTATGACTATATGAAATTGTTGTTTTTTTTTTTTGAAATTCTTATAGACATACATATAGCAAAGTCCCACATCCTTTTGAATTCTCAAGCGAAGTTTTTGTATAGTCTCTGCGGCTGCCGTAGCCCAATGGGTTGGTGAGTGACTATCATTGTGAAGTGGACAGGTACGAATCTACGCATACGTAACACCAGTTGATAGACAAAGTTTTTTCTCCTAGCGGGTGCCCCTTGGCAGGGAATGACAAATCACTGAGTGTATTTCTGGCACGAAAGAGCTTCTCATAAAAACCATTTGCTGTTCGGAGTCGGCTGAAAACTGTAGGTCCCTCCATTTGTGAAACAGAATGAAGACACACATCACAAATAGGAGAAGGTGCTCGCCAATAAACCCCATGAAAGGGGTTATGAAAAATGTTTTTTGAGAGTAAGCGAATTATTTTCTAAGCCACTAACAAATGCAATTACTGATACAAGTAAGAGGTTTGTTCACTCGCAACGGAAATGCCTAAGAAAGAAGAAAAAGGTGTTGCATATTTCAAGCAGAACTGGGGAACTATTTGCTAGTTTAGTTTCTGCTGACTTTTGCATTGTTTCTATACAAATTTTGCCTGAGAAAACTACTAGTGAAATTTTACGAGAAACAATTTTTTCAAGCAATTAAACCCTCCAGTGACCTTACAAATACTTTGATTTTGGAACTATTGGAAAAGGGTCAAAACGAGCCTTCATTGAAGGAGATAGTGAATTAAACGGTTTCACAGAAATAGTCCTCGCCGAATTCTACTATAAATGGACAGTTCAAGTAGTTAACTCAGGTCAGTACTTGAATAATTTTTTCCACTTTTACCAAAGCAATGGGGAAATAATTTAAAAATTATGATAATTAGGCTAGAAAAAAAGTTAATCTGGGAATGAAAAAAAATTATGGTATAACTGGGTGTTTTACTCTGTCGCGGTTTTATTTCAAATTGGTTTCATTCCGCAATTACAATAAAATTGTTGCGTACTGCTACATACGTACTAAATTTTGCTGGCAGCTCTCAGCTGCGCCTAGCAACGGACTTCTTCATAAGGGAAACCGAAAACTCAAATCAAGATAGATGGAGAAAATACAACCATAAACAGATAATTGCCTTTAATTTTATAGTACCTAGTGATAATATGAAAATTGGTGAGTAAATGAGTGAGATTTTTTTTCCTCCAGCAGCAAGGTAGCACAAAATATGAAGAGAGAAGATGACTACATAAATTAAATCATTTAACTCATTGTATGTGAGTGACGCATCAGTCTGTTGCAGGAATATCAAATTGTTCGCACATTAAGAATAATGTTTGCCTTTCATACGCATGTATGTGTGTACATATAACTGTTTATTTTTTCATAAATATGTTTATGAAAGCGTGCACGTAAAATTTGTTGAAGCGGCTGCTGCTCAAGAGCATCCTTTTTAACTGTAATCACATGACAGACACATATTAAGCAATTAACCTCGACCTCGTTGCTCGCAGCATGTCTGCCCAACGGCGTGAGGAAATTGGCGGCTTTTGTTTATTTAAATTTTTTTTAATGTAATGCAATAAGCACATATGCCTACATGAGTAAATATGGGTGTGCTTGTAGAAACCATCAATTAAAGCACTTTTCCAGGCTTATTTTGCACTTAGTCTTTCCACAGTGTTTCACCTTTTGTCTGTTGAAGTCGGCCAAGTGTTGCTGTATAACACTGCATAAAAGGGGCGCCTGATTTGTGCGAGCCCTAAGCTATTTAAAGAACAATTCCAGTGAAATTTTATGCCTTTGTGGAACTAAAAATATTTTTTAGATTTCTCTTCAAATTGGTTTTCTACGGCCGCCTGAAATATCTTTTTCTTTGCAGCTCTTTATTAGATTAAAAGAAAAAAGTTATTGGAAGCCAGACGCAGACTGTAGCAGTGGCGATCAATTTATTGGAACTCCAAATCGGTTAATGTTATACTCGCCATCTGAGTGCCGTGAACGAGCTCACGAAGTTGCCATTCTATGCCCACGACTGTCTGGCATGCATAACTGAACCAGTAAATAAGTGAAGTACTGCTCATTTACGGTAGTCTCATTAAGCGAGCAATGATACCCATTATCTCCAACACCAACTTTACCACTCTCTGGCAATATTTTTTTTCACTTATTATTCATCGCATTGATTCTTGCTTGTATTCGAGATCAAGTTGACGAAATCAGGTCTCCTCCATCTGCCACAATTTAATTCTTCAATCGTCAAGGACAGATATTTTGAATATTTTCTTCGGCCACTACGGTCACTAGGTGACCTAGACGAGGATCGTTTCCGCAAGTCTGTCTTCCTTGTTGAATTAGTCGAGCCCATTTTTAAATTATTTTCCTCGGCCACTACCGTCACTGGGTGACCCAGACGAATTGGTCGAGCCCGTTTTTCTCAATCTTTTCTGTAAATGTTCATAATTATCAAGTTCCTATAGGATTTGTTCAAAAACGTGCGTAGTTGTGTAAAGCTTTTTTGAATGATGTTCCAAGTTGAGAGAATTTCACGTTTCTGCTGATACATATTTGCTGCTTGTTCCACATCTTCATAAGAATTAGTTAACCAAGTAGGAAAATGATTTTGTTTCTAATTTCAATGAGTTAAACAATTAACATTACCAGTAACTATACTAGCCGTCCTCGTGCAAATTTATGACTACTTCAGCACATTTTTTTGCACCGCAACACCTTTTTTAATACTTTAACTTTAACCTGAACACTGATGACTCGCAATAATATCTAACAGTTTTATTAAAACAACACTACACTGAGCTTTGCGTTTTAATCTTGGTTTGCAATGGCTCAGCATAATATGAGTTTAGGCAACCTCAACGTTATTCCAGCTCCCGCCAAGGCGGTAAAACACTAGGGGTAGTACTGGGGCAAAAGTTGAGGGACTCGAAATAATTTTTTTATCCAACTAAGAATTAAAGACCACGATGATACGTTTAGTATACATAAGAATATGCAAACATGGAAAACATATTCAAAAAAAATTAATCCAAAGCTTTTCATGCAAACAGATAGGTAAATTTTGTTCAATTTAGAATCGTTTCTTGAACGATTTTTTTCTCAATATACTGTTTATTCAACACCGAAAGAACTGAGATCTAAAATGGAAAACAAAAGATAAAAAAGGAGCAAAAACTTCATAGTGGAGTAGACTTGGTCCTTCTAAAATTGAATAGAGAATACAAGGGGCTAATTGACAATAAGAAAGTGGACGCACGAGATTTCTGAAAGCGAAATCTGTAATGCCTTTTTCCAAATTAGTCCGATCAGCTTCAAAGAGAATATATGAATATAAAATGCACCCCTATTTTCAATAGAAATTTATTAAAATGAACTATCAGCGATAATAATTTACACCTGTTAATCAGTTGTTTGATATAAGTATACAAACAAAACAGATGGCATAGTCACAGCAACGAATGTTAGCCAGTGGATTGGCTGCCTCTTAAATTTATCGACGGCATATGTATAACAGACAGTTTGGAAAACAAAACTGAATTTAAGCTGTACGAGAAGTTCAATTTTAATGACCATAAGAGTTTGAAATATGTGCTTCAGAATTACTGAAGTAGACATTTGAGAATATGGATTTCTTTACTTACTAATGAGCAAAGGAGGGCACACGACGAACAAAACTAACACTTTATAAGACTCTTGTCATGCCCGTCCTATCGTATAGCGCAGAAGCTTGGACGATTGCAACATCCGATGAGGCGTCCCTTGCAGTGTTTGAGAGAAAGATTCTGCGGCCGATTTTTGGACCTTTGCACGTTGGCAACGGCGAGTATCGCAGGTGATGTAACGATGCGATGTATGAGCTGTACGACGACATGGACATAGTGTAGCGAATAAGATCCAGCACTTACGTTGGCTGGGTCATGTAGTCCGAATGGATACAAACGCTTCGGCTCTGAAAGTATTCGATGCGGTACCATCTGGTGCAAGCAGATGAAAAGGAAAGATTAGATTGAGAGGGACTTGTCTTCACTTGATGTTTCCAAGTGGCGCCGGTTAGCACAAGCAAAAAACGGCACCAGTCACTTTGTTAAACTCGGTCAAAATCGCGTAAGCGGTTATCGCGCCAATCAAGAATAAGAATGGAGGGCACACAGACAATCAGGTCGAATTGCAAACTTCATTCTCATTCTTATTCAAATAATTTAAAAATTATTGCTATTCATAAAACTTTCGTAGTAACAGGGTAAGTGATGAAAAATTAAGTTTCTCTCCCCATGTCAAGTAATCCAGGTATTTTGGACATTTTCGTAAATTATTTCTAAAAAGGGTTTATTGGTAGGCTTAATGAGTAGAAAACTGAAGAAATTTTGAAAAAAAAAAAGAAATTGTATTATAATATATTTATTGATTTATATAAGAACTATTTACGAATAATAATCCTTCATTAATGGGCGTTAGTTGCTAGGCCCTTCTTCTCAAAATGTTTTCAGTATTTTTCTTTAGTTATTTTTAATTATAATAATAAAAAAAAAAGTATTATGTAGGATGAAGTATAATATTATATATTAAAAACACCAGTACTTGAAAAAAATTCAGCATAATCAAACATGTGTTAGCAATACAAGTTTTGAAGATTTGTTTCAGAAGGTGGCATATTATTGAAGATATGAATTCTGCTAGCTATTCTACCGAAGTGCTTCAACAGCTTGGAAGAGTGAGGAGTATGGGTGCATTTAGCATTTCGAAATAAACATATAATAACAATGCTGGAGCTCATTTGTATGAAAGTAATTTATTTTTCAGCACCCAAATATAAACTCTCACTTAAAAGCTAAGCACAGCTTAACAACTAGATCTCAGAGAGAATGCAATTACAGAGTTAAGTATCGAGTAACAGTAAGACAAAAAGAAGTACCTACTTATATATGTGAGTATAAACAAACACTAGCACTAACAAAGGTACCTATGTAAACTTGCCGAAATTTAACAGAAGAAAGCATGAGTGAAATAACATAAGATTAACAGAGATGAGTATGTGAGAAAGGCAAGTATTAACATTAGAACATGTAAAGAAAGATTATTGTACTGAGTGAGTGTGAGTGCTATATAGAATGTTAGTGGAGTTAATAATAAGTAAATGTGAGTCAACATAATGTATAAGCGTAGGTCACGGTGGAGAGAATAATCAAATGGCGCCGATCGTGGTACCGCTACTTTGCTCTCAGCGAATTTTACAAAATCACTGTGAGTTAGACGCCAAATTGGTGGAATTTATTCGTATACAGTCTGTGTAATATCTTCTTGCTCTTGCATTCTTGTTCGCATTTTCACATTTCACCCCTGAAACTGTACCAGTGTGACGTAGCACATGGGCAAAATGTTGGATTTTAACATTCTATAATATGTTCAAGAGTGTTAAAATACTGGATGGATTATAATGTAACTAAGTACATATATGTAATTACACCTGAGCGTAGCATCAATCCACTTCAAGCAAGAGAATCTAGACTATACGATTTTTCTCTGTGTGCTTCAGTAAATCTGTTATTTTATATGATTTGCTTTTACTGGTCGAGTCTGACAACCATCAAATGGCGTTTACCATTATTTTGAATGCTGCTCTCATATTCCTTGAATGCTGCTCTCATCATCTTTGGTTGTAATTATTTACAAATTTACATAAATACGTAAGTACACAAGCACTTACAGATAATTATAAATTTAAAAGAAACACACATACTTGCTTGCATACACAAGTTTACATTAATCGAATGCTTTCTGCTGCTTTGCGCTTATTATAATATATAATAAAGTAATTAGCCTTAATTAGATGCAACGTCGTATGTACATTGGTAAGGATGACTTTTAGCGTTCCAACGAAAAAAAAAGACAAAAACGAGAGTAAGAGTAAAATTAACACTGCTGCAAAAACAAACGCAGCGTCATATAATCTTTTTGCTTAAATGTACAATATGCACACACACACGCATACACACATAATCTAGCTAAAATACGTACGTACATACATACACATTAAAACTTAATTATACACAGAAGTTGGGAATTAACTTTGCTTCACTTTTGCTTGATAATTTTTTATTTACTTGTTTTTTGTTTTTTCGTAATCTAAAAGTCATAAGCCGAAGTTGAGTTTAGCTTTTGCACCGAGAGTGACATTGTTTCCGCTCTACTTACACGGATATGAGGCTTCCCATTCCTGCTGTCAAAGTTCTTGACTTCACTGATCTCTTATAAGTTGAGCATTTTTGTGGAGAAGCGGAGAAGATTAAGAAAAGACAAAAATAAAAAATTAAAAAGTTTTCGATGTTGGAAACAAATTCGGGCCTGGGCTTGTATGTATGGAAGTAATATAAGTAAATATATGCTTGTATGTTTTTATGTATGCATGCGTATCTCAGTGATTCTAATCGGATTTGCTGGCGTAAGTTTTATAGTGAAATATTATATAAGGTATTTCAAAAGGGAAACTAGAGACATGTTCGCGATGATGTTGTGATGCAACACTTTTAAAATTTTTTGGTAATGCTTAAGAAGTGCATTACAAATGGAAAGTTCTAGCTTTGAGCCAATCTTCAAATCAAATTTTTAAAATAAGCGCTCCGTACAAGAAACTTTCCCGCATTACGTTAGTTTTGGCAGCGAGACTAATATATGAACGAATACGAAGAAAAACAAAATTGTTAGATTTCGGAAGATTCGATGCCATAAGTGATGCCGATACCAAATACATATCAAGAAAGTGATAGTTTGGTGTACTTTTATCCGGCAGCCTCCAAAATGGAGCTGGCACTATTCCAAGTATCTACAGCCAGCTCTAAACATCGTTGATAAGCAAAATTTTGTGCCGTAAGCAGGGCAATGCGACTATGTAGTTCGAGCAGGTCAGCACCATGTGCCACTCGAGCGATATTCTGTACAAAAGAAAAACAAAAACTAACAGACAGTGCATAGTCACATATTTATGCACCAACTAGCAATAACTCCTATAGTTACCTTATTTACTTTTTCTCACCTTTTCCCTTGCTTGTACACTATAATAAAAAAATACCGGGAAGTACTGTTCTCTGCGATTGTCTAGGAGTAGTGCTCCATGAGTACCTTCCATCGGGCCAGTCAGTCAGTAAAAAAAATTATTTATCCGTTTTGAAGCGTTTGGGAGATGCTGTACGTTTCAAACGACCGGAAATGTGGCAAACAATTCTTGGATTTTGCATGAAGATAACGCGCCATCGCACCGATCCCAAATTGTGCTGTATTATTTGACCAAACACCAAGTAAATACCATCGTGCAAGCACCGCATTCACCTGATATGGCCCCGTGTGACTTCTTTTTGTTGCCCAAGTTGATGTTACCACTTCGTGGAAGGAGATTTCAGTCGATAGAGCTGAAAGCCATCCCTTCGTCGGCCTACCATGGGTGCATGGAGGACTAGGTTAAACGTTGGCACATGTGTGTTGCTTCAGATGGGGTATATTTTGAAGGAGATAAAATAAATTTGCTTGAAATTTAACTTTATTTTGTTTTATTTAAACATTCTTGGTACTTTCTGATCATAGGTTACTACATTCCTTATTGAAACTCTTTCATTACAATAACAAAAAAACACTCTCTTTGTTATTATTCATTCATTTCATATTCTACTTTCAAGCTCTCATTTTCTCTCTCTGTGCTATGATTAATAAGTGACTTTTGTGGAGTAAGAATTGCCTTTTATTACTATAAAAATAATTAATTTGAATGTGACACGAAAAGTTATGTGAATCCCACTATGAAACTTTAAAAGCTCCTCATAAAAAATATCTGCCATTCGGGGTCGGCTTGAAACTGTAGGCCCCTTCATTTTGTGGAACAACATCAAGATGCACACCACAAATAGGAGGAGGAGCTCGGCCAAACACCCAAAAGGGGTGTACACACCAATTATATATGAACTGGGAAAACCTTACAACATCTTCATCATTCGTAGCGTTACAACGCGGGTTGCGTGAAAGTTTCCATCACAATGCTTCTCCAAAGCGGTCGATCTGGAGCATTTGCTTTTGCTTCGTAGTTACGAATTCTCAAATCTTTGAGATCGTTTCTCATTGCGTGTATCTATGGGTTCATCGATCTGCATATAGCTTTCACGTCCATTAGCTTCCCTGCCATGGCTTTCTTTACGGTTCAGTCCGCAAGCCAACGGCAACGCACAGCTGTCTCGTTCTGAGGAAGATCGTTTAGTTTCTAGTTATACCGGATTCTATAGCTACCGGTTTTTATTCTTATCTTACTCAAAATTTGTCCCTTTATGTTAGCAAGGATAAGCGTTTTATACATAGCTTTGTAGTTTTAGTCAAGCGCCGAGATTTCAACAAACTAAGATGGGGTATGCTTTATAGGAGGCGTTGATACGATCTCTAACTGCAGCAGTTGAATGACCGCTTGATGTGAACATAATTCCCAGAGAAAGTCCCACGCGCCCGCCACTTATTGCATCAATTCGATGAGAAAACATTTTAAGATTTTAAGAGCGACTAAATTGTAAACCAGCAAATATTCCGGGGGATGCTGCGAAACGCTATGTGCCATCAGAAGTTTAAGTACTCCCATTCATACGCGTGTTTTGAAGCCTTCTCTAAATTATTATATTCAATGAGCTTAACTTTTGCACATTTTGTTTTTGTTTTCTGTAGTATCCCACCGGCTTAGTTGATGAGAGTGGCGATTTTGATTGAATTTCTGTATAAATAAAAGATTACTGCAAAACACGCAACACGTGCAGCAATTTTTCAATTTTTTCCCTTCACCCGTTGAAACCCTAAGCCTTTATACTCGTACGAGTAATGGCAATGATTTGGTCCTGTTTGGTAATTGAGCTGCTTAATTTGCTTCTTTGCTGTTGGGCATTAAATTCAATTAATCTCTGTCGCTGGCTTCAATTAATCTCTTTCAAATTCTTTTTGGTTTCAAAATGGAATTAGGCGAAAAATGGTTGCTCTTTGCTTCATTGTGCTAATTTAAACAAATGCGTTTGTATGTATGTGTGTAGATA
This sequence comes from Anastrepha obliqua, assembly GCF_027943255.1. Classification (NCBI taxonomy): domain Eukaryota; kingdom Metazoa; phylum Arthropoda; class Insecta; order Diptera; family Tephritidae; genus Anastrepha; species Anastrepha obliqua. Next base: position 62,593,868 of record NC_072893.1, on the reverse strand, counting down.
CACGTATTTATACTTTACATGCGCTTAAATGAGCAGGTGAGCTTTTTGATAGCGCAAATTAAAAGGAATTTATTATATAATATTTGAGTTCTTGCTATGAAATTAAATTAGATGAGAGAGTCCTTTATGAACATCAATTATGCAAATATCAAAGGATTTTAATAAGGATTTGAATTAGTTTAAGTAAAAGCTCTACCCTTATGAAATTTAAAGAATTAGGAAATATTATTGGTGAAATCTTTCAATTAACTGATTAAATTGCCCAAGGGTCTGGCGGAAATCAACCAGAATATTTTTCTTCAAGTAACAGGCGCATAGGCTACTTTTTTCAACTTAAACAAATTGCGAACTTACCAGGTGTATACCTATGAAATTAGACTTTTTTCAATTTCAAGCGTTTATTAAAAAAAATGATTACAAATTTAATCTTCGAAATAATAGCTATCGCCAGCGACACATTTTTCCCATCTCTCAGGCAATTTATGGATACCGCGCCAAAAAAATTGGCCGTCTTTGGCCCCAAACCAATCATCGAGCTATTTTTTGGCTTCTTCGTGAGAATTGAAGCGCTGCTTGGAAAGTGCGTGGCCCATCGATGCAAAGATATGTTAATCGGAAGGCGCCAAGTCTGGTGAGTAAGCCGCATGCACCAGCGGTTCCCAATCGTACGTCTCCACCAATTCCCGGGCCGCTCTTGTTCGATGATGCAGCAAGAAAAATTACTTTGTGACGCCGATCGACATATTCTGGGCGTTTTCGGTGTATAACGCTGTTCAAATCGGCCAATTGTCGTTGGTAGCGTGCACCGTCAACTGTTTCACCTGGTTTTAATAGCAGTATTTCACATGTGGTTTCACGTTGTCCGCAAATCGTAGTTTGAAGGCACGAAATTCGACTTTTTTAAGAGTGACAAAAATGCATTGTTTTATGAAACGTAATAAACAATGAACTGAATATTGTTGACAGATGACAGACGAAAAAAACAAGACATTTGGAAAGGTTTAAAAATACTCCTAGCGATATCTATGGACTAATAGCTGAAAGTCTCACTTCATAGGTATATACCTAGTAAACAGCCATTTCCATTCTAATAACAAGATTTTAACTCCCATTCCAGCACTTTCGATGTACCCGACTCGGTGTTTTTTTTCAATACCATTTTCTCTTAATAAATAATTAACCATGATATATCATACCTAATATGAACTGCGCCGAACGTGTTGGTTGGACGGGAGCTGAAAAACTGTTGGGTTTAGTAACAAGAAAAGCTGCAATGTCATCATTTATATAAATAGGTATCAAGATTTTTTTTCATTGCAAAATTTACAAAATATTTCGCTTCAATTATCTGTAAATGATGTAAAAATCGACAATTATTTAATTACTTACTAACATTTTTTTGTTAATTTCGTTCTAAGAGAATTTCCCAGAAATGCAATATTTATAAAGTGAATTGCCTAAAAATTTAGAAGAAATGTTAAATTAAGTTTGTGATTCTCAATTATGAGGAAAATCGAAAAAAATGCAGACACAGATGCACGTCATCAAGAATAAAAGCGTAATTTTTGATGCTTTTTTATTTGAAAATGCTAGTGTTAACTGTATCAAAATACAACCACAAGTGGTAGAGAAATGAAATTTCTCGTAATCAGTCGATATCTTCATGAAGTCATCATTGGAACCGAATGGAATCAAATGAAGTGTGGATGACCGAACATTTTTTTCCAAGCACTCAGGTAGTATTTATTGCCCATACAAGAAATTCAATTATATGCCCAACTGCAGATAACTACAGACCACATTAATATTGATAATGACTTTTGTAAAAACTAGCAATAAGAAGAAGATCTACACATATATAGTTTTTAGTACATATTTTCTTGTGGGAGTAGAACTTCTTTACCGCCGTATTATTTATTTGACAGCAATCGAAAGCAAAATGCTTGCCATATATCGTTCGGCTTAAAAACAGCCAATATTGCCATAGTTACGATACTGGGCTTGGGTATTTTCATTTATAATTTTAGACCTTTTTTAACTGAAGTTACCAATACTTAGCTATTTTGCGACTGATCGCTGAATTTTTATAATTTATATCTTTAATAAGGACCTACCAATTAAAATCATGCTAACGAGATTCCATCAATGCTATGTCTCTTGTTTTGTGGAATTTTTTTTTATACAACCTTGATCAAAAAGCTCCCGGAATATATGCAACCATTTTAGGTTTATTAGTTTATTTCTCAAAAGTGGTATTATCTCCTTTAAAGTACTCCCCATCAACTGCAACGCACTTATGCCAGCGTTTGAGCCAGCTCTCGAAACATTTTTGGAACTCTATTTTCGGTATAGCCATCAGAGCCGTCTCTGATTTTTCCATTACTTCCTTTCGGCTATTGAATTCCGTTACTAGCAGTAGTTCTTAGCGCCGATCCAACAGAAAAAAAATGCAGTGAGCTACACCAGGTGAATTTGTCAGCTGTTGGATGGTATTCGCTTCATTCTTGGTCAAACGGTCACGGATAATGATAGAACCGTGCGACGGTGCCTTTTCATGCTGCAAAATTAACGAGTTGTTTTCCCACAAATCCTTTTCTATCGGAGAATTGCTTAACGTAAATGTCTAATATTGCCCAAATAATAGTCCTTATTAACTGGCTAACTTTCTTCAGAAAATTCTTCTTGTATATTCGAAGCTCTCCTCAACATTTTGGTGGCAGAGCAACAGGACTCGGCACCGTCTCACAAAGCTCGAGTGACCTAAGAATGGTTAAAAAACGTTCTGAACTTCATAACGTCCACACAATGGCTCTCAAAGTCTTCAGACTCGAATACGATGGATTATTCTCTTTGAAGAATTTTGGAGAACGAAGTCCGAACTAAAAGATTCACCAGTCTCGAGACGGTGGGCCAAAATACCTGCAAGTCGCATTCAGACAGCTTGCGATTTTCCAAACTAAATTTATGGCCTTTATAATTGGTAAAACTTCGAGTGCCGGACCGGCTTATAAATGATTATCTTTCCAAAGAAGGCATCTCTCGCCGCAGCAAATGGAAGAACATAAAATCTACATAATTATTAAAAACACAAGAAGTCTTACACAGACACAAGCAATATAACAAACCAGCTTCATTAATTAATTTCTTTTATCACATTTCTCCTTTTAGTGGACTATAGTCTGACATGAAGCTAAGAAATCCAAGCAGTGATATTTTCACAATGACCTGATGCTTTAGAAAATTGCCGTCTTAAAATCCGATCTAAAATTTCAAGATATCTGTGTGAAGCAGATCTCATTTTTGTTCAGATCGAAGATTTCGGAATAGAATTATTTTATTTAAACAGATAAAACCAGAATCTACTTGGTATACCCAGCAACCAAACGAACTATACCGCTTATTGATCACAAAATATGCTCCACCAAAAATAGTAGAACTTTTTTATTACATTCCTCTTGTTTCCCACTTCAAGTCAATAATATCTAAAAGCAGCAAAACCAGCAAAGTAAACTATTTTTGTACGCACCTAGTCTTATTTTCCCAAACAACAAATGCAGAATGCTGCTAGACAGAAAGGTGGGGAACGAACTACTGTTAACAGAATCTTCAAAACAAACGCATTTGGCCATATTTACTTGCGCACTGATGTGTGTAGTTTCTTGTTAATGGTGCACGTACACGTATTTTAGTGCTCACACATACTCATGTACACCCTCTATTACAAAACCAAACTGTTTGTGTAAAAAAAAAACACAACAAAAGAAAACAAGAACTAAACAAGCTTTTTTGGTTTGATTTACTAGTCCAGCTGATGTACTCTGATACAGTATTACCAGATTGTGAAAAAATTCCCTTTTTGAGGGATATTTGTAGTGTTGGGCACAATGCACAAAAAATAAATGCAATAAGTGTTGGAGTACCACTACTTCTTCAGTGGCCGTTAAAACACAAATTTAATTATCACTAAAAATTTAGTTTTAGTGAACATCTTTAGTGATAATTAACAGTTTTTGGTAACATAAAACTGCTTTTTGAAAAATAAAAGTACATAGAAGCTGATGCAGTGTTAGAAAATGTGTTTTAAATAAACCACAAATTTTGAGTAGAAACTTCTAATTGTACCAAAAGTAGGAAAATATAATTTATTTACTTTTTTAACACAACTTTTTCAAAATTACCGTCAGTGAATTTTCCTTGCCGGTTGATTGACAATTCCGACAAGGGGAATTGGAAATCCAAAAAATCGCGTTTGAACAAGTCAAAAATCAAGTCGATGCTCATTTGTTTTTACTATTCCCAGGGAAGTGTTCACAAGGAGTTCGTGCCAACGGGCCAAACCGTCAATGCAATATTCTATCTTGGCGCCTTGAAGCGTTTGTTGCATCGCGTTCGTCGAATTCGCCCTAAATACCACGAAGGAGAAAGATGACCCTTCTTGCATGAAATCGCATTTTAACCATCAATCACTCACCGTATTCGCCTGTTATGTTTCCCTGTGACTGTGTGAAAGTTTGGTTTCTTTTAGAGCAGAGTGTGTGCGTACATGCAAAGTTCACATACGTACTCAACATACATTCATACATATCTAGCATACTATATGTACCTGTGTGCACTCTTAGGGGTTTGGTTTTCAGCGGTTCGCATCCACTCAGGTGTATTGGCTAAAAATTTCCACCGCAGACATAGCCCAGCTATAATGACAAGGACAATAGCCAAAAAGCCGCAAGATAAAGAATGTTTTTGGTGTGCGCTGAGCCATGAGCGCATGAGTGAGCTAGTCGTGTGTCTGGGAGAGTGCGAATAAGTCGTGTAAATAAAAGTTTTGCGGAGGTGTAGCGCCGGCAGTGCGTAATAGACTACAGGCGGCAGACTGCGACGAAATAATGATTTGTTGGTGTTGTAATTTAAGCCATTTGCTTAAGCGCCTAGAGTCTGCTGGCTTTTCATAGTATAAACATACACGCACGTGTACGTATTTATGTATGTATGTATCTATGCACAAGTACATATGTATGCGTGTGTGTTGAATTTCGTAAGTATTTGGACACCTTTTTATTGTTGTTGTATGCCAACATGGCCGATAAGCCTGGCTAAGTAACAACAACAAAATTGGATGAGCAAAAGCCAGGAACACTCGGTGTAGTAATATTGACAAACAAACAAAGCATCAACTAAAGTAAAATCCACACACATACACACACACATACAGATTTGCTTCACGTCATGTTTGCAGTAAAATGATATTAATGCTGCGTTGTGTGCTTTTGGCATAACAACTATTACAATTTAAACACACACACCTACATGCGCATATGCACTGGCATATATGTGTGGGTGTGTGTGCTTCGAGTGTATGAAAGTGTAAACTATAAGTGGAGAGACTTGCTTGGCTTGTTTGTAGTCTTCCATAATACATTATAAACACACGTAGATGAGCCAGACACACCCCCGTAAATGCTTGCATAAACTAATATCTGTACGTACACAGGGTAAGTATGTATGTATGTGCGTGTACACATTTTCACATTAGCAATGCAGTACGTAAATGCTTGCATTTGAGGTCTTAGCTGTTAGCCACAAATAATGCAGGAAAAGTTCTAAAATCCATTACGTATACAGGGTGCTCTAAATATACATTTCTGTTTGAATCATAGAGTGGTATGAAAACATTTGATGTTGTTTACATGAGTACAGCTCTATTTCTTTCAGAATCTTGAGTGTTATAAATAGGGTGGCCAGAAAAAATGCTGGAGCGGGATAAAATGAGTGATCACTTTTTCTATTGACACATTTTAGTATTTTTTTATACGAGTATATGTACCCATAGTTTTGAAAGTGGTATAAGTCATATATTTCTTCTTTCGTGCTATTTAATGAATTGCAATTGAATAAACTAAGAAAAAAATATTTTATGCGATATTTTTACTTGGAATTTTATAAGTATTGGTTAACCGAAAATTATTATTAATATGAAATTTTGTATGAATTTCATGCGAAAATGTGCTTTTTAAAGTTGGGATGGACGCAGACCATTTTCAAATTTAGCTGAATGCCTTAAAATGGCTTAAAAGGGTTAGGGGTAGCCAGAGGCCCGCTTTTGTTTTTGCTAGTCAGTTGCTCTATTTTACAAAACTAAAAGCATAGCATTAATATATCATGTTTCGACTTCACTTTAGCAAAATTAAAAAAAAAAATTAAAAATTGTAAGTTATCGCTGTTTGTGTGGAGCCTGTTTCTCCAGAAGTTCTTTGCGGTGGTCATCCCAAGTCCTTGGAGATTCATCTAAAATCAATGGAGCAAGAGAAATTAGTTTTTTTTAATAGATCATCTTGTGCCTCATCGAAGCTTTGTTTTTTTTTTCGAAATTAACAATTTGGCGGTCTCAGGAAATATTGTTCAGATTTTCGAGAAATAAACCGACAATTATTTAAAAAAAAATCGAAATTTTTGAAAAAAATGCTTCGCTCAAACACGCGTTTTTTATGTTTTTCAAAAGTAGTATAAACTTTATTGAAATTTACCAAGCGGTTTTTAAGTTACATGGATCACCAGTTCAAAAAACATAGTTTTGAGAAAAACGCATTTAAAGTTTTGCTATCGATTTATGTGGAGTTATACAAACTATTTAATTACTTACACTGTGTCATCTATTACTGGGCCATATAATAGTTCTTCAGCCGTCATAGCAGCTTCCAAAATATCGATTTGTTGTTGCCTACGTAGCATTCTACCCTCTCGAATGTTGTCGTTAGCGCGCTCATCTGCCACTTTCATACGTGCAGCATCTGTTAGCTACTTGCTCTCGAACGCTCCGGAGCATCCGAGTGCCCTTTGTTAATTGTTATCGGATTTACTTCAAATTTTCACACAATATTTTTAAGATATTATACTTTAAGAAAATGAAAAAAAAATCCAATTTTTTGAAAATTCTGACTACCCCTAACCCTTTAAAGCAATAAAATACTATGAGATTTATTTGGAACAATACCTAAGTTTAATGAAATAATTCATGAAAATTTATTAATTATTTTTAAAAACTAATGCATTTTTATCATTTTTTCTAGCTTTTAAGATTCTTCAAATGTTCATGAAAAATTGGGTGGATGTATGGTACTAAACATTCTCTTCTATAACTAGTCTATTGGTGGTGAATGGTAGAAGTGTCCTATTATTTCCATATAGGTTAGGTGAAAGATCCAAAAAAGTTATGTTTACATACTTATAATTTTAATTGAAATTTTTTACTTAGATCACTTCCATAAATATTTCACTTAATAAAAGTAAAACCATATTCTTTTTCGAATAGGCAGACAACAACAAACTATAAAAATAGTGAATGTATGGGTGCATATAACCTGAATTAAAGTTTTATTCACTTATAACCTATTTCCGCAGACCCCTAACTGCAGTCTAGGTATGTGAAAGGATTCAAGTGCCAGTCTGGCACTCTTCAAGTAGCACTAATGCGCCGTTTTGATATCATTATGAGAACTGCAGTGTAAGATTAACAGTTCATTATCGCAAATGAACTAGCAATTTCCCTTGAAATGTTACACTAAAATTGTATGAACTCCCCACGAGCCTTAAGATTTTTTTATGCAATGGAGTTATGTATTAGTTTGGGGGGAAAAAATTCATTAAATTTTCGATAGATGTCGGTAGTGATCGATACAAGCAATACAAACAATTTAAAGTTTATGCTCATTATCAAGGCGACATTTCACTCTAAAAAAGGTACTGAAGATGATAATGTATCATGTAAAGCGAAAAGTTTCTCGATCGACGAAAAAAGAACACTCGTTATGAGTCTCTCATCAGGATGATTGAGCATGGACGAAAACAACATACGACCAATGAGGCGTCACTTGGAGTGTTCGTGAGAAATTCTCGGCAGACGATTTTTGGATCATAGTTTGATGGAACTATGACCAATATGAACTTCACGATGCCATCGCCATAGGTCAGCGAATAAAGATCCAGAGGTTGCGCTGGCTAAGCCACATTGTCCGAATGGATACAAATGCATAACAAAAAAATGTGCCAAAAATAATTTGTCCTACCGCTCCTCAGCACTTCAGACTAATAAGCATTTTACCAGCCCTAGCGAATAAATGATTTTCCACTTGGACAATAATAGTCAGCTGAGTAATTTCCAGTCGGGTTTCAGAAGTCTGCATAGTTGCTCTACAGCTGTGCAAAATATTTTTGAAGGATGTTTGCTAACACTGCTTATGATAAAAATTACTTAACAGTTTTAGAGTTGCTCGACTTTTCAAAAATTGTGTTATAAATTCGACCCATTGAAGATTTGAAAAGCAGACTTATTGAAGATCTCACTCGTATTTTGAACTGGTCCAAATCGCACCACTTTAACATTAAATGAGTTAAAGACGAAGCCGATTACTATTTTTCATATTAAATATGACCTCAGCTTATACAACAAAAACACATTCCAATGCGACTTTCTCAGCAACATTTAGAGAGTTTTCGAAAGGATAAAGAGGATTTAGTGCATCAACTCATACCTACGAATAGGGCTTGGGTCTATCACCGTGATCGTAATCAGTACAGGAGGCTAAAGAGTGGTGTGCACCTGATTGGTTAGTTCCGAAACGAGTTCGTGTCCAGAAATCGACCACGAAGGTGTTAGCTCCAGTTTTTTGGGATGTGACCAGCTGAAGGAAAAAATTCGTGAAAAATACCCAGTCTGCAAAAGAAAAAAAAAATTGTTTCATCAGGATAATGCACCGAGTGACAAGAGCATATTGGTAATGGCTAAAATCCATGAAATCAAGTTCGAACCATATTCACCGGACTTGGCCCTCAGTGACTTCCATCTGTTTCCAGACCTAAAAAAATGTGTACGTGTAAATCGTTTTTCATCAAATGATGAGTTCATAGCAGCTGTGGAAGCGTATTTTGCAGCTCTTCCAAATTCTCACTTCAGGCATGGAATTCATAAATGGGAGTCTCGTTGGAATAAGTGTATTGATGTTAGGGGACTGTGCTGAAGAAAAACGTGTATTTCAAACCATAAAATTGTGTTTTTCTTATCGAACCGCTAACTTATTGAATAACTTAGTATATATGTGCATATTTAGATACTCGAGGTTTAATGTAAGAATCGCTTTATTAAGTCTGTTACAACCACTATAGTCACTGGCCGAAAATATTGGTAGTAGTACACATTTTCAACAGTCAAGAATTTCTCCCTTGCCAAGTGAAAGAATTCTTTTTGTACTCACTATTTTATTATATTTCTGCCAAAACTAAGTGCGAAGACATCAATTGCAGCTGCGTCAACGATTTCAATGGAATAAATAAATGTACTATATATACGTACATAAGTGTAAACACACACACATATATACACATAAATTCATATACACATAAATGTATACACAAATAAATTTATATCCGTGAGGAGCGAAAACACCACAACGCAATATCCTTTTACCAACGAAAATATCTAAGTACGTAAATACATACACACGCATTTATACTATATTTACTCAGATGCGTGTCTATTGGTATGTATTTGCATAACTGCTGTGCCGCTGGCAGCTCTTGGCTCCTGCTTTACGAAAAATCAACGGCGTGGCCAATGTCATTATGTGGCTTGCTACCGCAGCATGAACTAACCAGAAACAGAAACCCGATCTTAATATCATAAGCACAAGTACACATACATACATACACATTTCCTATGAGTAAATATCCTATGAGTAAATATGTATGTATGTGCTTGTGTAGTAGTGACAGTAGTGTTGCTGCCCACAACTAAATTGAACAAGCAACTTTTTTTCGTTCCCTCTGACTAAGTCAATATTGCTACTGCTCTGTTTATCGCCAGTGGAGAGTAGCAGTGAGCAGTGAATGGCTACTCCCAATGCGCAAAATTTGACTCCTGAATTTATGTCACGCATACAATTTAAGTGGTGAATTTCCCCTTCCAATAAATACCATGGAAAGCTATGCTGTTGGGAAATTTCATTTTGCTTTTTATATAATTCAGTTGTGTATGCTGTTATTATTATTAAGGTTTTTTTTTGTGCTGTGTGCATACTTTCACACCTCGTTAACATTCACATTTTCTATGACTTCCATCCTCTATTTGATGCCGTAATGACAACTACTCAATACATATAAATTCGTAAGCATTAGGAGTGCATTTTTTGCGATGTGGAATAAAAGCTTTTAGATTTGAATAATTTATTTTTTGATTTGAAGGGGTTAGGAGTAGTCAGAGGCCCGAAAAAATTATGATTTTTGAAATTTTTTTTTTACTAGTCCATTCCTTTTTTTTAATTTTTAAAAAATAACAAACATTATGTTTCGACTTGACTTTAGCAAAATTTCAAAAAAAAAAAAATACAAAAAAAAAAAAAAAAACTTATTAATTGTCAAAGATATCGTTGGTTGTATGGAGCCTGTTTCTCCAGATGCCTCTTGCGGTGATCATCACAAGTCCTTGGAGATTCATCTATAATCAATCGGACAAGAGAAAATTGTTTTATTAGTAGATAATCTTGTGCTTAAACGAAGCTTTATTTTCCGCATTAACAATATGGCGCCCTCAGTAAATATTTTTCAGATTTTCGAGAAAAAACCGACAATTAATTGTTTAGAAAAAATCGAAATTAAAAAAAAAAAATACGACGTCGGTATGATGTAAATTTTATTATTTATTGCCTGTAATAATATTTGCATCTTGAAAATGTATTGGCGGAGTGTATCTAACGTGCGTTTGTGAGTTGCCATTATCAAGAAAAAAGTCACGACCATTTGAATTCTGTGGTATTTTTAAAAGCATATTTATTACATTGTCTCTAAAATCTAGGAAAGCAATATATGCATCATTTATCTTCTTATAAATGTAATAAGAATTCCATACAGAAATATCTAATAGATGGAATATATCCTTCTTGATTTTTTAGGTGAGGAGTAATATGATATCATTTGATCACATCAGTCCATGCCAGACATATTTGCATTATAATTAGCAATCTCGATTGGCTTTTTCTTCGAGATACCATATTTACCACATACCATATACCTCGATTACGCCGACGGCATTCGCATCTTTGCGCACAACTGCAACGACATGGCATGAAAACTGGCATCCAAAGTGGGACTAAACATTAATGTCGCTAAAACAAAGATCATTTACATAAATACAAACGGCATCCCATTCCTACTAAACTCGACAGGAAGTTAAAAGTTTCTGTTGTCTAGGATGCATTACTTTGACCTCTGACGGCTGCGCCGAAGACATCGAAAACAGAAAAATTAAATCACAGCAAGCAGAATTAAAAAAATGGAGGATAGTGAATTTCGAGGTATCGGGTTTTAAATTGAAATAAAACAATTGATTGATCAATCTTTATTATTTTTTTGTAGAATCATTCATGAAATTTATGTTTTAAAGATAATCCGTTAAAAATATTTACCGCAACTGCACCGTAAATCAGCTATCCGTAAATATCAACTTTGAATGCCTCGCTAGCGGACTTTGGTTGGTATCTCGTGAATACCTTTAGTGATTTTGACTTTCAAAGCATCAGTCGAAGCTGTTTTATCCACAAAGCCTTTAGACTTTACATGCCCCCAAAAATAAAAGTCCAAAGGTGTGATTTACATGATATTGGTGGCTAATCCACTGGTCCGATATATACCAGAAAATCAATCCTTAATTCTTCATTCCGATCCAAATTGCAAAATTCTTCTTTATCTATTTTCTTCATCGACATCATCATCAAGTTTTCTTCGGCGTTCATTCAGTCTTTAATGTTTTTTTCCTTTTTTCTAGTGGTTTAATTGACTGTCCATTATTACTTGAGCATTTACGTTGCAATGCACTAAAGAGAACATTTCGTTTCCATTATTAGTATATTTTGTATTCAAAGACTTAAGAAGAAATTAAAGGAATAATGAAAAAAAGTACAAGAGTTGTTCAACAGCTTGAAATAAAATATGAAAATACTTTTTAAACAATTTGGGAAGTTATTTTTATACAGATATTTTCCTTTCCTTAGAATATTTAAGTTGTTTTGTCGCTTAGTGTTTTTAACAAAAAATTATGAATTTTAAATAAATTTATTTTTCAAAAATCACATTTTGTCTGATTTAGTAAAATATACAATATAATTAAATTTTTTTTCAAAAACTTAGGGCATCTCTAATACAAATTATATATGCATTTATATATGTGTATGTGTGTATATAATGCATATATTTGAATAAAATATTTATTTCTTGCATGCGCAATAATCAAAGTGAGTAAAAATAGGGGGAACCATTTCCACTTTTTCGCTCTTTCGGCATTTGTTACGCTTAGAAGAGTAGCATTGGCAGTTCCTTCTATTGCATCATTTTTTAGGCAACTTAATTTTTTTGACAAGAAATCGATACACACAACATTGACTGACATGGAAAGTGAGACTTAATAAATGGCGTACTCTTCCATAAAAGTATTGCATAAATTTAAAAGGAATTACACCTCCATTTTGCTGATATACGAGTATTTATTTATAAGTTACTTCTCTGTTGGTAAAAGTATTTCATTTCACAAATTCATTCAAAAAACATTTTGTTTACTTTTGCGCTTTTGTTTTCGGCTTATTAATGTAATTAACTTATTTTCAATTTTTAGGCTGTAGCAGATGTTCACTTGTATCCTTGAGATAATGGAAGTACTAATAGAAAGATGTCAAATCTGTCATTGTAATTGTAAAATCTGATTATCGCTTTTTAATAGTGGAGCAATTCCATGTAAAATGGTCCAAATAATTTGGGCGTTGTCGTAAATTTTTCTAAAAATTGGTTTATTTGCAGGCCCAAGTCAGATAAGAAGTAAACTGAAAAAATTTGAAAAAATTTAGTAGTTTTGTGATTTATAATATGGTGAAAAATATGGTTTGGAGTTCTTTGAAGAGAAGAATCTTATTTTTTTTTTCAAAATTTTATGTTTAATACTTTGGAATATTAATACTTAAACAAGTCTTTTTTGGAAAAAAATATTTTTTTGTTTGGAAATTTTTTTTTAGAAAAAATTTTATATATTCCAGGCTGAAAGAGCACATAAACCCGGAGGCCGCAGAGCTTACCAAAACAGTCTGCACAAGAAGACTTCGAAGAACTAAGCCACGAGATTTAGTCGCCAACGCTGTATAATTGTTTGTAAAATATTTATAATTGTTTTTAAATTTCAATGTTAAGGATAGAATAATGTTACTTGTTAGCTTATGCTAGGCGTAATACCATGAAATGTATACAAATTTTATAACGTTTCAATAAAAAAAAAAAAAAAAAAAAAAAAAATATATTCGGAAAAAATTTAATTTTTGTGGAAAAAAATTTAAATATTTTATTAAGCATTTTTCTAAAACCTTTGTTTTTTGCTATATACGAAATTTATGTCCATTGCGAAAATTATGGTTTGGAGTTCTTTGAAATGAAGCAACTTCATTCATTTTGATATTTTCACAATTTTTTATAATATTTCAGGTAAAAATATTGGGTAGTCGAAAAAGTCTTTTCGTATTTTGTCAATAAATGTCGTTGGAGTCATCTCCAGTGCTACCAATCACATTGTGTCATATCATATGATGTTAGAAAGGTGACATTTTAAGCTTCATTTAACCAAAAAAAATTAAATTCCGAGAAGTTGAAAAAAGTTATAGCTGTTCAAAAATGAGTGAAAATAATGAAGAAATTCGCTATATTTTGAAATTTTTGTATAAAAAAGGGAAGAATGCCACGCAAGCCCCAAATGAAATTTGTGAAGCTAACGGAGACGATGCTGTATCAGTTCGTGTAGCACAACAATGGTTCGCTCGCTTCCGTTCTGGAAATTTCGATGTGAAAGATGCACCTCGCTCCGGTCGACCTATCGTTGAAAAAGTCGATGAAAGTTTGGAAAAGATTAACCAGGACCGTCACATAAGCTGCCATGACATCGCCAAGGCACTAAAAATTCATCATCAAACGGTTTTCAACTGGTTACAAAAAGAAGCTCGATGCGTGGGTACCGCATGAATTGTCTGTGAAAAATTTAATGGACCAAATTAACATCTGCGATTCTTTGCTGAAACGAAATGAAATCGAACCATTTCTTAAGCGAATGGTAACAGGAGACGAAAAGTGGATCAAATACGACAATAATGTGCGAAAAAGATCGTGGTGAAGCTCAACAAATGGTCTCAAAGCCAGGATTGGCGCCTCGAAAGGTTATGCTGTGTGTTTGGTGGGATTGGAAAGGAATCATCCACTATGAGCTGATCCAGCCTGCTCGAACGATTGATTCTACACCTGACTGTCAACAACTGATGAGATTGAAGCAAGCAATCGAAAAAAACGGCCAGAACTGATCAGCAGAAAGGGCGTCGTCTTCCATCAGGACAACGCTAGGCCACACACATCTTTGATGACTCGGCAAAAGCTGGGAGAGCTTGGCTTGGAAGTTTTGATGCACCCACCATATATCCCTGACCTTGCACCATCGGACTACTATTTGTTTTGGTCAATGCAGAGCTTCCTTAATGGAGTAAAGTTGGCTTGAAGAGAAGCCTGTGAAAATTACTTATCGCAGTTTTTCGCCGAGAAACCACAAAAGTTTTACACTGATGGAATAATGTCTCTAGAGGAAAAATGGCAAAAGGTGGTCGACCGAAATGGTACATATTTGGTTTAATAAAGTTCATTAGAAATATAAAAAAAAATGAGTTGAAGTTTGATTAGAAATACGAAAAGACTTTTTCGACTACCCAATATTATATAAAACAAAAAAAATTTTGTTTGGAGAGAAAATTAAATTTTTTATTGAAAATTTTACGGAATTTTGTTTTGTCATAGAGAAAAACAACTCTCACGAATTTTTTCTAATTTTTCTAAAAATAGCTTAGACTATTCTTAGCAATCCCGAGAGTTTCTTGGTGGTATTACCATAACTTTTCGTGTTGCGAACCAGTGAAAAATATGCAAATGACCGTAATATACAATGACATCTGCTAGCGCTTCGCAAGAACAATGATATCAACAAAAAATTGCTTTCAGAAATAAAATGTAAGTTTATGTATATGAACGTGAAACTCAAAAGCAATTTATATTATGGGTCTTTGAAGACAACACAATTTTTTTGAGAAAAAAAAAAAACAAAAAAAAAATAAAAATGCTTAATATTTCATAGTGTAATACATAGTGAAAGCAAAATTAATAAAAACATTTTTCTAATAGCGGTCGCCCCTCGGCAGGCAATGGCAAACCTCCGAGTGTATTTCTGCCATGAAAAAGCTCCTCATTAAAATATCTGCCGTTCGGAATCGGCTTGAAACTGTAGGTCCCTCCATTTGTGGAACAACATCAAGACGCACACCACAAATAGGAGGAGGAGCTCGGCCAAACACCTAACAGAAGTGTACGCGCCAATTATTTATTTTATTTATTTAATACATAGCAAAGATAACAAGTAATATTTTACGTTATAATTAGTTGATAACATGCAAACAATTAAAAGTTTTCAACATAACTATGACGCGTTGGCCACTAAGTCTCGAGAATTGGATCTTCGTAATCTTTTTGTGCACTCTGTATTGCTTCTCTAAGTGGTGAAGTTTTCGGGTTTATGTGCTCTTCCAGCCTTTTTCCATGCTTGTGCACAGACAGGTATAATGTAGACAATGTTTTTCGCTAACGGATCTTTGGGACAAGTTAAATGCAGAATTACTTGTACGTACACGAAACACTTCAAAGTAAATAGTGGCCTTTTTTTGTTTTCAGATTAATTAAGCTGGCCACTACTGTGTCATTGGAGCAACAGACCAAAATCTGATTGCCAGACGTCTTCAGAAGAATAAGGGAATCAAATCACAGAAGACGATTCATTATCCGTAATTATCGACAATAAAAGTTTTAGTGGTTCAGGTGATCAAAAAAGTGAATTTCAGCATTCAAAACATCGAACTGATAGGCTATCTGTTGCAAAACCCTATTCATTTATTTACTCTAATTCCTATAGGTCAAACATAAAATTCCAGTTAAGTACATTCAGGTGTCCAAAGAAGCAGTTGATGCATTCAAATCACCTGTTTTGGAGGTACTATTATAGGGGTGGAAAAAGTGCTTTGAAAGTTGGTTCAAAGTTTTGAAAAAGTGGACTGACCTTCGTGGGCAATGTTTTATAGAGTTTCTATTGTAAATATTTATTTTCAATTACATTTTTCTAAAATTAAGTAGCAACTCTTATGTTCCACTCTTTGCATATTTTGATGTTAGTAGGTGCAGATTGACCAAGTCCTGCCTTAACTAGACCAAGTCCTGCCTTATTTGATTTGTTCAATTGATACAAATATTTTGTATAAAACACAGTTGTGTTAGTAATTTCATAAGTTATGTTTAAAGAAATGAAAAAGAACAAATCAGGAATGGAATAGTTCCGAAAGCATTCCCTTCCATACACAAGCTTATTAAAGGGGCGAGCAGAAATTTCTCTTTGTGCAATATAAATATATTTTTATGTGGATGTGTGTTTTGTAATGTATAACATGAGTAGATTCCACGCAGCATACTGTGATTGATGAAATTTAATATCGCATAAATGTCGTCATTATACAGTCAGTAGGACAGAGTGGAGCAGCTATGCAATATCAACAGTATTCAAGCGTAACTTACTCGAGTCGAGCACACACAAGTTCTCGCTGTTCAAACTTACCACCAATTTGCTGACATCAGAAATGCCAAAAAATAAACAACAACCATCAATGCTATAAAAACAAGCAATACCACTAAATCAACAGAGAGAACTGAGAAATAAGTAAATAGAAAAAAGTCGAAAAACTAAAATGTACAAGCGCCAAGTATAGTAGATATTTATGTATGCTTGTATTCAAAATGCCATCAAGGGGCAGCAGTACACGTGGCGTATACGCAACATCATGTATTGTGTGCCGGGTTTTCATACAGAATATTACGTTGGTGGTTTGCCGTGTTGACGCCGCAATGATGCAGCCACCAAAGGTGACACAGTGATAAAAATCGTTTCTATTTATTCTGCCATAAAGTTGATGGCGGTTATAAAAGTCTGTGGAGACTTTTGTCAAAGCATTGATGTGAAAGCACAGAAAAATACACTCACGAGGAAAGTTAAAATAATGTTTGTCCGGTTGGTTGGTGGTTGGAGTTGACTCACAACAGCTGCTACGACAGGAGATGATGTGATAAAAATACTTTAAGTGACTGCGCCAAAAGGAATCACGAAATTCTTTTGATAAGACGCTGAAGTTGACTTTTTGCTGTCCGAATAGTTTGTTGTAATATTTTTTATTGACTCAATTTCAAACACAAAAACAAAACAAAAAAAAATATTCTTCTGCCACTAAATCAACTTTATTTGGCAAGTGCTGCAAAGACTTTCACTTAAAATTTATTGCGAATGAAGGAGTACTCTACTTTAATACCTACTATGAGTTAAGCTTAAAATTCTGCGATTTGCGTTGTTTTGCTAATAATTTAAAATATTTCCAATTCTTAAATGACTTATGAAATCATAAGCATGCAATATACGCCATGTGCCCATACTACAACTATGCTTTGCATTAATCTCTGTCGTATAAGGGAAACCTCTTTACAAGAGCTCTCGGACTTATGAGGCTTAATCATCTCAATAAAATGATAATTAAAGTGGCATGCGCTAACAAACCAAATGATTTATAAACATAAATGAAATAGAGTGGTAAACGAGTTCACCTTGTTTTTGCCAAAGTTTAGATCTCTTAACTTTTATCGTTGAATTTTAGGTAGCGCATTTGGCTTGCATTTCTAGTAAGTTTTTTAGAAGTATGGTAAACATAAGTGGAAAAATCTGTATGTTGTCTGTATTGTTGCCCTACGTTCAGAAATACGATTGAGATTGACTGAGTGGAGTAGTTACTAGAGATGAGGCTTGGATATTTTAATATCATAAGGAGATACGTAAGGAAAATTAACAGTTAGTGAAGAATGGTGAAGCACTGCCAACGAAAGCGTGGATGTCCAAGCTTTCTATGAAAGCATCCAAGAACAGCTGCAAAGACTGGATTTAGCCTCATGACAACCCGCACGTCCTTTTCTCGTTCACTCAAGGGGCTTTAGGGGTAAAATCACACAATTTTTCCTATCTCTACCTTATATTCCTTATATCATCTTGTGACTTTGTCTTATTACTCAACAAAAAGCTGCAACTCCTTTCAAATCTTCTTCAAGGAAGCTGTAACCACGGTGCTGAGTAGTTTAATTTTGTGGAATTACCAAGTGTGCTTCGAATCGTGTGCAGCTATGTTGCAATAGTTGTAAAGAGTAAGAAGGAGCCAATTATAAAGATGGATAAGAAAATTTCGATTGTAGCGTAAACTATTTGCGCCTCATTGCCAATTTCCCGGAACTCAATTTCCACAAAGAAACAAAGAAGTGTTTGCAATTTTTAAATGAGTTATGGACACCAAAATGCGTTGGAGAAGTACGATAACATACGAAATACCAAAACACACATAATTTTTAAAAATTAGATCTATGGCCTGATAGTTCCGAAGGAAGAGAGTACAAGAGAGAGAAAAACAAATTTTTTGGACATTTTTTTTTAGGAAAATTGGATTTTGTGGAAAATACAAAGTAGTGTTAATAATTATAATATTATTATTATTTATAGGGGATATATACAATACAATATAAACCTAACCCAAAATAACCAAACTTAATTAGCACACTGGCTACTAGGGCTTTCAGTGCTAGTGTTAATAATATTATTTAGCAATGCGAACAATTTTTCCTATTTATTTTATTTTATAATTTTATGAGACTCAATATTTTCCCTTTTTAAATTTTTTTGTTTTCAGTATATTCCACAGTGCTGTCAATTATATTATTTAGAAATGCGAAAAATCTTTGGATTTATTTTTTTAAATCACATTTTATTTTTTAAAAATTTTTTTTTTTTAATTTTCTTATGAAAATTTTTCTTATTGGACAATTAATTTTTTGCGAAAATTTCATTGTGGTGTTAATAATGTGGTCAAAAATGCGAAAAATTTTATACAATATATTTTTTTGGCAATTTTGTAAAGTTGTTTTTAATGAAAAAAAATATTTTTTGTTAAAATTTCTCAATGGTGTAAATAACATTATTAGAAAGGCAAAAAATTTATTCTAATTATTTAAATTTTTTTTCTCAGAATTTTTCTTATTGAAAAATTTTTTTTTTCTGTGAAAATTCAATAGTGGTGTTAATAATATTATTTAGAATAGCAAAAAATTTATTCCAAGTTAAATTTTTTTTTTTGTAATTTTATAAAAAAATTCTTATTGGAAAATATATTTTTTTGAAAATTTCAAAGATATGTTGATAATATTATCGAAAATTTTGCTCAATTTATTTTTCTGGCCATTTTGTGAAGTTTTTATTTGTTGAAAAAAACTATTTTTTGTGAATATCTATAGTGTTGTTAGTAATATTTTAAGAAATGCGATAAATTTATTTAATATTTTTTTTTTTGCAATTTCATGAACATTTTTCTTATTGAAGAAATTATTTTTTGTCATGATTTCAGAGCGGTGTTATAATTTTATTAATAATTTTTTAAAAAATGTCTTATTTTATTTATTTATAAATAATATATTTATAAAATAATTAAATATAAATAAATAAAATTCTGTGTTAATAATATTGCTCAGAAATGCAAAAAATTTGTCCCACTTTTTTTTCCTTTTTTGTCATTTTATGAGACTCGAAATTTTTTGTATTTTTTTCGATAGTTCTATATTGGTGTTGATAATATTATTCATGAATGCGTAAATTTTATACCATCTTCTTTGTTTTGTAATTTTATAAAATTTTTTTCAAAATGCGAAAAATATTGCCCATTTAGATTTGTTTTGAATATTTGGAGACTCAAAATTAGCTTCCTACTTATTTTCTGATACTTTATATAAATACTCACTATGCAAATGCACTTAACTGCTCCAGAAAATATTTCCTTTTAAAAAGTTGTCATGTAAATACACTCAAGGAAATCGTTTGTAGCAATTGATGTGCCGATAAAATTCGTGCGCTGCAACCAAAATGTCAAAGTTGATTGCCATCAATAAATAAAGGCTTCAACTGAGGAATCAGAGATTAATTCTACTGCATTAATAAAGTTAATTTATTCCACTTGTGGGTTATCAATACGTTTGAGAAACGGAATATATTACACTTACACACAAACACTAAAAAAAAGTGCCACATTCGTACTAGTGGGCAATTTCGAATGAGTGAAGCTTGCCAAATGACGCACAATCACTCTTCTTCGTCACTAATTTGCATTTCATAAGATTCCCATTTTTCCCCACATGCCTGTACACTTACTTTTGTACCAATGCATGCAAGGATGTGTGGTGGCGAATGTTACTAATGAGCGCTAAACTCAACTAATATAAATTCAGCTTCATCAAATTCTTGACTCGATTAATATTCGTATACAAATACAGTCGAACGAATATTGTGTTCTATATGTGCCCAAGTATCATACAAGCATGTATGTCTGTGCGTGTGCATTTACATTTAAATCGAGTTTCTTGATTTGCGTCTAGTACATGAGTTCCAGCGTGTGCAATTAATCACGAGCAAATCAAATTTAATTTTATGTGCCGCTCACGAATTTATCGTGCATAAAAACAGGTAGCAGGGTAATTTATTTAAATCACGCACTTGCTGAAATTGAAAAATGAAAACGGCTCAATAACACTTTTAGCTCAACTTTTACCTTCATTAATTTTTAGTGCCTCGAACAATGGGCGACACTGGAGTGTAGTTTTATTTAATGTAAATGATGCCCTCTAGGAAATGAGAGTAACATCTGACAGAAGTGCATGCTCCAATTATTTTTATTTTTTTATGTTTCCCACTAATTTTTGAATAATTCTAATGTTGTGACGGTGTTTGGACGTTTAAAATTTTTATTAGCTAACCACCCGATTATGGTAGAAATTAACACACTTTTTTCATTGCCCTTGTCGCTACCACTAATCCAGACATAACAACTAATTAAAAATTACTGTTTAAATAAAGTTGATATTTTTAACTAAGAGCAGTTAAAAATCACCGGTTTTGTGCTGGGGGTACTATGAAATTTTAAGGAAATTCTAATTATTTCTCGGTGATACTAAACGTTGTACACCTATTTTGAATCCGATTGAATCTTACTCCATCTTTGTGCTTTCCAATGAGGATTTAATGAGTTATAGCACACACCAGATCAAACCTGATCCTCTTTATGAATACTTGAAATATGGGTAGAACATAAGCCTGCATTGAACTCTCTATTAAGTTTAATTTAACTTTTCGCATCGAAATAGTATTTCCCAAGCAGGTGTAAAGAAAATGAGTTCGTTTCTTTACCAACCTGTTGTTAGCTATTAAGTTACTGGGAGTTGCCTGATCTCCCATCGGGCGCGTCCCAGGTGGTGGATAGGGAGCCCTGGCATCACAAGAGTGGCCTTCCCTGTTGGGGTGGGTTCAACACTCGTGTGATGACTCAAAGGTGGCATAGAATCAGGGTGCCATCCGCGAACCAAACTGGCTAGGGAGGAGTCCCGAAAAAAAACCAAAAAAAGGTAATGGAAAACAAAGGATCTATTACTCCAGGTGGAATCCACACAAGTGGCAATCCACCCGCTTCGGCGGCAGGGGCATGGATTCTGGAGGCCCCAACCATTACCCAAGTCTCTCAGCTCTACGAGCGAGAGCGCATCCTGGAGGAGACGGGGGTTGCTATCGCAATCTCCTCTCCTTCAGAGTCTGAAAAACGTTTCCCTGCTTCTGAGGGCCTGAGTTGTGAGGTCTCTTCGGTGGCTGCACGACCTCCCAAAGAAGCTGGGAAATCGAAGAGCGCGGCAAGGAGGAAGAGAAGAAAGCGGCGGGCAGAGCTCATGCGGGAGAAATCCTCATGTGGCTCTGCCGGCCCTTCTGTGTCTGTGTCTTCCAAACGACCTCGGTCAGCGGAAGTGACACCCACGGAAGCTACCGAGTCTTCGGTGGGCACAGGCACTCCCAAGTTGTCTCGCTCTCGAGGCAAGCGGAGAAAGACGGCGGCTGAAAGCAGCACACCTCCCTGCCCTGCGGTTGCCGCCAATGACCGAGCCACGACCCCCCAAGGTACGAGCGCGGTCTTGGCGCCAGTCAATGTGGCGGGAAAAGGTTCTGCTGAGCCACGTCTCTATCGGCGCCTCGACAAAAAGTCCAGCACAGCTGTCTGCCCGGCGAAATCTTCGTCAGTGGAGGATCGGGAGCTGGACCTTCGCCCAAGCACATCCAAGGGTGCGGCCAAGCCATCCTATAGCGAGAAGGCTGCTGGCCCACGACCTGTGGCTGTGGTTGGAAAACTGGGGCCCGACCATCAGCTGACGGATGCAGAAATCAAATACTGCAAAAGCCAGCTGATGCGTCGGGTTATTGCCTCCGGTCCGGAAGCCAACGCGAAGGGCTATGAGACAAAGGACGGCACCATAAAGGTGACGTGCGCGTCTCTGGCCAACTTCGAGTGGATCAGGACCGCGGTCAATAACGTGCCCCCCATGGGGACCACTCGCTTCGCAGTCTACAGCGAGGAGAGTGTACCCCTCAGGAAGGCCATCTGCTGGATTCCGGATCCAGACCTGTCTACGGCGGATGTCCTATCCTGTCTACGTGCCCAGAATCCGGGCATCAACACGAGGCTTTGGCGAGTCGTCTCGTACACCAAGAGTAAAAACCGGGACGGGAAGGAAGGTGCTACTCTTGTGGTGCGAGTGGACGAGGCCAGTGTTGATGTCATGGGCTCACGGTACGGGAACCGTCTGAGTCTCTTCCTTGGGACGGCCAGCTTTCATGTCTTTCCCAAATGATTGACTCGGACGATTCCTGTAGCTATCGTCCCTTGACGGTGACGCAAATTAACTTGCAGCATTCCAAAGCCGCTACTGCACTACT
This sequence comes from Anastrepha obliqua, assembly GCF_027943255.1. Taxonomy (NCBI): domain Eukaryota; kingdom Metazoa; phylum Arthropoda; class Insecta; order Diptera; family Tephritidae; genus Anastrepha; species Anastrepha obliqua. The sequence goes on along the minus strand of NC_072893.1, from coordinate 62,570,893 downwards.
AAGTAGAAGGCTTTCCCAGCTGCACACATTACCCCACATAACAGCAGTGCAAGAGCCCTGGGTCTTTAGGGGCCGTCTCTGTGGCTTAAGTGCGCTGAAAGGGGCCACGTTACTATATGACAGGAGTTCTAGCAGACCTAGGACCGGTCTTATAGTATCATCCCATCTCACTGTGACGGGTCTTGAGCAATTCTGTTGCCAAGACCTGGTAGCGGCTGAGGTGTGTTATAGAGGTAGACGCGGATGGTCGAAGTTTGTGATTGCATCTGCTTACTTTCCTTACGATGCTCTGGAAGGGCCACCACCCGGGAAGGCCACTAGTCTCGTGAGGTTCTGTGAGCGGCGCAGTCTGGGCCTCATCCTATGTTGCGATGCTAATGCCCAGCATACAATCTGGGGCAGCAGCAAGTGCAATGGACGGGGCTCTCGACTATTCGAATTTATCGCGTCCTCCTGCCTAGACATACAAAACAAGGGCTCACAGCCAACGTTTGTAACGTCTAGAAGACAGGAGGTGATTGATCTAACCCTATCAAACTCAAAACTTGGGTGGTCAATCCAGAACTGGAGAGTCCTTGCCGAAGATTCGTGCTCGGACCACAGGTACATTGAGTTTCAGTGTGGCGAGGAGGCACAAATGCCATTGCCCTCTAGAAACCCAAGAAAAACAGACTGGCAGAAGTTTAGGGAGGCGTTGCGGGACCTTGACGTTGCGCCACCAAGACTTCGAAAAGAACAGGCCATTGAGGCGGCTGTTGAGAAACTCAACGCTGCCCTAACCGACTGTTTTGAGTCAGCCTGTCCAACTCGACCTCTCCCGAGCCGGACTCCCGTTCCTTGGTGGAACCAAGAGCTCCAGATGTTGAGGCGTGAGTCGAGAAAACTCCTAAACCGGGCCCTCAAGACTAACCTTGCAGAGGACTGGGAGCGATACCGTGATGTTCAGAAGAACTACAAGAGGCTTATTCGGGAATCGAAAAAAGCCTCATATAGGGAATTCTGCAGCGGTATTGAATCTCTGAGTGACACGGCGAAGTTGGTTAGGATCCTGAAAAGGGACCCAACGGCAAAGCTGGGGTCACTTAGGAAATCTGATGGCTCCTTCACGGAGCGGAAAAGTGAGACACTCAGCTTGCTGATGGAGTCTCACTTTCCTGGTAATCAGATAAGCATCAGCCGGCAACAGCCCTTATTGATAGAGGCAGTTGTCAGAGCTGCTACACCTTCTCGGCATGACTGGTTCGTTGCCAGATCTGTGGTGAATGTGGCCGCCATTCGATTTGCCATCAAATCTTTTGGCGACTACAAGTCGCCCGGACCAGATGGCATATTTCCTGCCATGCTGAAGGAGGGTGCAGAGTTCGTGACAGCAGCCCTGAAGAAAATCTTCTCGGCATGCCTGGCACTGGCTTACATACCACGCTCTTGGAGGATGGTGAGGGTCGCTTTCATCCCAAAGGTTGGAAAAGACGACTACACCAGCCCCAAAAGCTTTAGACCAATCAGCATGACCTCTTTCATGCTGAAAAGTCTCGAACGACTAGTGGAACTGCGCATACGTCAGAAGTCGCTGAAGGCTCACCCTCTGTCTCTATTTCAGCATGCCTATCAGAGTGGAAAATCCTGCGAGTCGGCACTGCAAAACCTTGTTGCAAGGATAGAGCTGGCCATCGACAGGAGGGACTACGCTATGGGTATCTTTTTAGACATAGAGGGGGCGTTTGATAATGCCACTTTTGATAGTATGTGTAACTCTGCTAGTAGGCACGGCGTAGACCGGGTGCTAGTAAATTGGATTCGTTCGATGCTGGCCCAAAGAATCGTTTCGGTGCGAGCAGAGGAAGATCTGCTGGTGTCATCTGGGGTTAACAGAGGCTGCCCCCAAGGCGGTGTGCTGTCTCCGTTGCTCTGGTGCATGGTAATCGATCCTCTACTCACCACCTTAAACGATTCGGGAGTCTACGCACAAGCATATGCGGACGACGTTGCTTGTTTGGTAACAGGCTCTTCGCTTATGAACATCTGCAGGAAAGTGCAGAAAACTCTGGATCGGATTGACACTTGGTGCTGTGCGAACGGGCTGTCGGCAAATCCCGCCAAGACTGGTATTGTCCTCTTTACCAGAAGGAGGAAGCTTGACGGAATCGTTCTGCCAAAGCTAAAAGGAGTCACAATCCAGCTATCCAAGGAAATTAAATATCTAGGAGTAATCCTCGATAGTAAGCTCCTATGGAAATCACACGTTGAGACAAAGGCATCCAAAGCGCTGACAGCTTTCTGGCAGTGCAAAGGTGTCTTTGGGAAAACGTGGGGTCTCTCTCCTAGCAAGGTCCTATGGATCTACACAGCTATGATAAGACCCATTATCACCTATGCATCAGTGGTCTGGATGAGTAGACTATCCCTAGTGGAAGTCAGGAGGACCTTATCGAGACTACAACGCACTGTGGCCATCTGTTGCACCGGAGCTTTTCCGACTACTTCAGGCCCGGCACTAGATGCTCTGATTGGTTTACCACCACTTGATGCTTTCATCCGAGGAGAGGCCCTGAAGGCCATCTGCAGACTGAAACACAGTGGGAACTGGTACGGCCCTTGTCCGGCATTGGAACACAGAGAAGGTATGGACATCGATCCAACGATTCTCTCCATGCCCCTTGACTCAATGCCATCAAGAGTCGTACTTGAAAAGAGATACAGTGTAGTGCTACCAGAGGCTCAGTTGTGGGGAGACTCAGAAAATGAGCCCGGCAAACACTGTTTTCGCATTTTTACGGATGGCTCCAGGACCGAGCATGGCTCCGGCTCTGGGGTCTACGTGGAATCCAGCGGGACAAAACTGCACTTTGCTCTTGGAATGCATGCATCTGTGTTTCAAGCGGAGGTGTATGCAGTTCAAGAAGCGATGAACTTTGTTGTGGAAAAACGATGGAGAGGCAGATCTATATGTGTCTGCAGCGACAGCCAAGCTGCGCTTATGGCCTTAGACAGCCCTCAAACCACATCAGGGGTAGTGAAGTCCTGTAAATCCAGGCTGAACTATGTCGGCAGACATAACAGCCTGATGCTAACATGGGTCCCGGGACACGTGGGTATCGCGGGTAACGAGACCTCTGACTCCTTAGCTAAGATGGGCTCTGAGGCCAATTTCTTTGGCCCAGAGCCCGCTTTGCCACTCCCCTCTGCGGCCATCACGGCCACGGTTAGCAAATGGGTAACTACTACCCACAAGCGAGCTTGGCAGGCTGAGAGAGGCTGCAGATGGGCAAAACTGATGTTACCTGTCATGTCCGATCGACTGTCGCAAACCCTTCTGTCATTAGGCAGAGGGGAGTGCAGACGGCTGGTTGGACTAATGACGGGCCACTTTCTGTGGGCAAAGCACATGGAAAGGTTGGGCATCTCAGACAGTGTACTCTGCCCAGCTTGTGAAGAGGAGGATGAGACGGCGGATCACTTCCTGTGTGTCTGCCCCGCCTTCGCCCGAATCAGGTTTGAGGTCTTTGGCACTGATGTGTTAAGAAGCGACCATCTTGGCTCCTTGGCACCACAAGATCTACTCAGATTTCTTCGGAGATCGGGTAGATTTAAAGAAAATTAAAAGGGAATCCAAGTGTAGTACAATGGACTCAATTAATGTCTGAGTGCTGCACTTGCTAGTTGTCCCGACAAAAAAAAAAAAAAAAGTTACTGGGCGGCGAGCCAGCTTAGCAAAGCTGCAAAGTGTGTTTTGACAGAGAAACAAATTTCTGAAACTAACGAAGCTACATCTCGTAAGTGACCGATGGATATCGATGCCGTGAAACATAACTTAACTTTAAGTGTCTTCTGTGAGAAATCCAAATGACAGCTGGGCGAGAAGTGATAAGGATAAGGCGGTAACATTTGCAAAGTATCTATACAACAACTTTCAACCGATTTAGAATCAATGTGATTACTTATATTCCTTCTTAGAGCAAAACTATAAGCAAACTGAAAAGAAAAATGAAGCAACTAAAAGACAAATAGTCACTTGGATTTTATTTAATCACAGCGGAAATTTTAAAAACTTGCTCCACGGTCTGCATCATCAAAAAAATTCTTGTAAAATAAATTTGCAGATATAGTCTGTCGCACCGGATTTGTGAATATCGAAAAATTTTGCAATTTACGTCATAAATGTCAAACTTTAATTAGGTTTATAAATTTTTTTAATAAAAATATCAAAATCCGACTCGACAGACTCTCTATAAAATACTTTCAAATATGTAAAAAAGAACCACATCAAAAAATATTAAAAACTGTTTGAGTTATCATGCAGACGGTGCCGGAAAAAGTAGTTTCGGGAAAAACGAGTTGAACTTTCAAGTGCATTTTCGGTGCCTCAAAAAAGAGGGACAGCTACCTGTGCGCATCAAACTCTCGTCGGATAGCTACAGAAATACGCCTAAAACTATAAAGAATAATAATTTGTAAAAGAAAAAAAAAGAAGAAACAATTTTTTGAAAATTCAGGACGTATGTAACAACTACCCAACAAAAGCCTGATAAAATTAGTTAATCTATTTAATTTCTCGATCCGATTCCGATATATTCCAAGCCTGTGGAAGGTAGCGGAAATGATTATGATTGCCAAACCAGGAAAGGATCCACATATTGTTTCTGCATACCGGCCAATCTCCTTGTTGCCACAAATTTCAAAACTACTAGAAAAGCTCATTCTAAATCACCTAAAATCAATCATTGAATCTAGCAATCTGATACCTTCACACCAGTTCGGATTTTGCAGTTCAGGTGCACAGAATTATAGATGAAATAGAAAAATCGTTCAAAGAGAAAAGCAAATGTTCAGGAATCTGGCAGGGCGTTGCGCAAGCATTTTACAGGGTTTGGCATGAGGGCCTTATCAAAAAATTGAACTCATGCCTTCCACTTGAATATAGCGCCTTTATGAAATCTTATATACCTGAACGCTATTTTCGCCTAAAATATATCAATCAGTATTCCAAATAAAATAAACTAAATGCTCGCTTACCACAATGGAGCATCCGTGGACCTTACCTTCTGTACACGAAAGATATACCATTGCCTCCAAACACTATAATCGTCACCTTTGCTGATGGTACAGCAAAGCTCGCAACGAAAAAAAAAACGCCGAAATTGCGGCAGCTAAATTTCAAACGCAATAGGAAAGAGGTCGAAAGCTTGGCGAATAAATATAAACATGAGTAAGTCAATTCATGCGAACTTTGCCAATAGAAACGCGAACCTTCATGCAATATAGTAGCATTATTAGTTATAGTAGCATTACAGCTCCAATTTCAAACGCAATAATGATATATTATGCAATCAAGTTATCACACCAATGTGGTGTTATGACGCACAATTTAGGGGCCAACGACTTTAAAACTAAAATTCTCAGAAATATTCTCAACGTACCTTGGTACGTCCGCAATACAGATATTCATCGTGACCTCAACATTCCCACGGTTGTATATTTAAATGTTCGTAATAAAAAAAAGTAGCTCTCCACAGAAAGGTGGCATATCAGATTCTACTTCTCCGCTATTCTACTTATGCGAGGCTAAGACTATGACTATGGCTTATTACATCAGCCAGCGGCACTAACAGCTAATAGCAAGCAACGTTTCCTTATACTAAATGCAATAATTATCTTCATTCAAATATGCCCTCATGTTTTCCATTTTTATCCTTTCTTGGCCCAGGGTGTACTGAAAATGACAGGACGATTCTTTGCCCACTTGCCTAAATTTCTTACAGCGGGATATTTACTCTCTTTTAGGAATAGAATATTTTTTCACTGCAGGGCTGGCTACTAAGTGTGCATATAAAAATGTATGTGGTGCTCATTTGTGTAATCAGTGCATTTTTGTACCTAGCTTTGACATACTTGTACGCACATCCTTTGCAGGGTGTTTGGCAGAGCTCCTTCCCCAATTTATTGTGTGCGCTTTGATGTTCCCGGATGCCTTTAAATGAGAAGCTTTTCCATGGTAAATACAGCTTTTATGTTGTAGGAAAATATGTGAACTTCTCACTCGTTTTTTTTGCATCTTAAAATGAAGGTATGCGAGACAAAGGTTGCTTCTGGCCAATAACGACAGGTCTTTGTTGTTAGTTTTGTATGTCCGTTTCTAGCTTTTCAAATTTCTTTTCGCATGCGTATTTGCCATTTTACGTTTAACGTTTTAACGACAACAATACCCACAGTTAACTGTTGCTCGTTCTTTGTTATGTTGTCACATGTCCGATTTTCCACTTTTTATGTGCGTATAAAATATTTTACATTTGAAATTTTTCCTTTCGTTTATGTACTTACAAGGGTGTTCCATTTACGAGGATTATAATTTTACTTTAAACTAAGTAGCTTCTAATATAGCATATATTTTAGCGGGATATGTTAGCCAAGTTGAAGTTAGCTTAGGTTAGATGGACCCTCATAATAAAAGTACCCACGATAGTCGTAGAGGTTAGCTTTGCTGCTCAGGAAAAAATTTCCGAGTTTTCGACTCTTAAATGTCTTATTTTGGTGGACTCTACCTGGGCCTAAAGCAAGCTCACGCCTAGATTGACCAAGCACTTGAAAACGTGGTGAGAAATTTAAACAGAGGAAAAAGAATGGATTCAATCTGTGACTAATTTTTACATTTTTCAAAGAAATAACTGAAAATTTAACATTCTGGAACATATTTCGAGCTATTTCTGAGCCTTCAAAAGCGGTCCATTTGCATACTGGAAACTTGTCGCTTGAAAAAACAGTAGTGAAGTCGGAAAGTCCGTAAGCTTCTCTCAATTGAAGTAAGGGTGAGAAAATCTTTTTCCAGTGCTCGTGGGAATCTCGCCATCTTTTCGTACGTTATCAGAATTGCAATCGCTTATATCAGTGAAGGCGAAGTTGTGACTAAGGTATATTTTAATAATCCCCTACTCCACCACGCTATGCTGAGCTTGGAAGCCCGCTGTTTAGCAAATGAGTTAGGTACTATATTTTAAAAAGGCATTCAGGTGTAAAGTACGCTCAACTTTCTAAAAGAATTGGTGTTTTCGTTTATGATACTAAGTATATAAAGGGAAACCTTTTTATGTCTCGCAAATGTTATTTTTTTCTTTTATAACCTTTGTTTGTTGTCAGATTTCTCACTCATACCTACATCGAACATGTAGCTACACACATACATCTACAATTTACGAGCTGTGGCTACGATGTGTGTTAGAATGTAGTGTTGCCGCTTAAATAAAGGGTCAACGTACGTGACGTATACAAACTGAAATGTATGCTATCCAGAAATAGCTACTTCCAAAAGCTAACTCAGCAGCCCAGTAGGAAATCGTGCTGTTTTTATTAAATAAATTCAAAATTATAATTTTGATGCTCTTCGTTTTACCTCATTTCTTCCCCTGCGACGGTTGTGTTACTGCAGCAAGTGTGACAAAAAAAGTTTATTAACCTGGCGGTAAAAATCTTTACAACTTCTTTAGTGTAAAAATAAATAAAAACGTGGGATGTTTCATTAAGTCGCTTTGTTTTTTAATTTAATATCTTTTCATTGGTGTATTTGTTGAAATGCAAGATGTCGTCAATTCCATTAATGGTGAGACTTGGTTTTTAGTTTTTTGGATAGTTTTTATACTTATATGAGCATAATTTCCCGTTGAAATCCAAAAAAAAATCCAAAAGCATCAAATCACTTGATGAGGCTAATTACTAGGATTTTCTTTCGTAATTTTTCTAATTTAGCTTAAAATAGTTTAGTTTAATGAATTAATTAACGCTCATTTGTTTAATTTTTCTGACAGGTAAAAATATACATATATATTATATAACAATGTGTATACAAATACCTTCACGCTCCCATTGATGCATTCCTTTTATTAATTAATTTTTGGGTGACCAACCAAACCCACTCTGCAGCTGTTCTATTGAGCAAGGCGGCAGAAGGTCCAAAATATATATTGTACATAGATATTTATTTTTAAGTTTTTTTGGCGCGAATAAATATTCACACAAAAAAATCTATTTAAATTTAGATTATCAAAAATGCTCGCCGACGCTGGTTTAAATATAATACTACAGAGGCAGATTGTTTTGGCCGTAGCTTAAAGCACGCATTGCTTTAAATTAATATTAGAGCGTGCGACAGAAATCGCTATTTGTGGTTATCTGGGAAAAATTTCATGTACTTTTGGAGCTGTGAACTTTATATTGTAGTAATGCATACCCAGATTTCATCATCAATTTAACTTTTTAAAGAACTTTAAAGCTACACTAAGGGAAACGTAAAGCGAGTTATCCATGGCGTATACTTTATTTCAAAAGAAAAACATGCAAATTATTTTTTTACGTTCTTGTAAACCATCAAAAGAGATATATTTTACTACCCTTAACAAATATTTCTTTCAAAATAATTCACTGGAATATTTCAAAGATATTTAGGGCTCAACTAATCAAAGCCATTATTGTCCTATATTTGTTCTGGCGAAAAGTAAAGATTTTTTTTTAATATCTTTTTATAGTATATCCTTTTTCGTTTGATATCCACATTAATTAGTATTCAGAGTATCAAAGTATGTAAAACTTTTTTTGAAAGTTAAATCCTTTGAAATTTTTCAGTTCTTAAGGAGGAACGCTACTGTGGCGGGTCAAAAAATAGTCGATTTTTGGGAATTTTTTTTGTAAGTAGGAATGATTATTCGAGGATTGGGCAAAAAACAATTTATTATATATATATTAAACTATGTTCATGTAAATTTTTATTAAAAAATATTGAAAATTGACAAATTTATGTTAATAAACGTATCGGGTTAAAAAAAAAATGGCGTCATGTGGTGGCAGCGATACAGCAATGAATAATCATCTGAAATCAAAAAACCAAAAATTTTATTAATCTACACAATAGTGGCTATCGTTGTACGTAGCTGTTTTTTCTTTTTGTTTTTTTTTTTGACAAAATGGTGGTGATTTGAATTTCGATGTGTGTTTTTCACCATTTTTTTTGAGTTTCAACAGGCCAAAAAAACTAGTTATTTTCCAAATTTTTAAAATTGGCTACCTTCAACGATAGCCAATGCGATAGCAAAAATTTTGAAAAAAAGAAAATTTAAATCGGTTCATTAGTCTTCGAGAAATCGTTGCCACCGTATCAAAAAAAGTCGTTTTAAGAAAAATGCGTGTGAAATAAAGCATCGTATCGTAAGCGCTACTAGAATCCGGAACAAAGCGAATTTCGCTTTCAAATTTTTACCACATTTTCTTGAGTAGTTATACCAACAATTTATGCAAAAAATCGATTTTTTTTAATTTTCGAAGTTTTTATAAATTTTACTTGTTATATGAAAAAAACGGAAAAAGACCTCACCAACATTTTTTTTAACTAGCAAATTAATATACTAAACTTTTCCTAAAGTGTAAAAGTGAGCTCTAAAACTGCAAACTAGAAGTTTTTCTAAAAATTCATATAAAAAGTTCAAAAATTTAGATAAAGTTTTGAGTTTTTGCTAAATTTTGCTTACAGTTTGAAGGTTTGATTTACATAGTTTTTGTTTTAAGTATACAAAATAATAGTAGGTAATAATAAAAAAATTTTAACTTGAAATACTCATGCACTCAGTAATGCGCCGCATGTATGTACATACATACATAAAGGGTCTTTCAGAGATGAATAATACCTAGATGGTACCTTTTTTTGTATCATCTTTGCCATTTGTCATGTACAATTTTACACTTTCGGAAAAATTAAATGATTAAATTAAAATTATTGAAACTTATTATGAAAATGGTCTATGCTTATGTGCAAATCGTGATTTGTGTAGTGCATATAGTCATTAAAATGAATCGACAGTTCAAAGGTTGGTGAACAAATTTCTAGAAACAGGTTCTATCGGGAATAGAAAAAGGTAGATAGACTGTCAGACCAAAACCTGGACGTTCGATATCTGAAATCCATATCTCGAAGTTCTCAACAATTAGGTATTCGTGAATGGACTGTTTGGTGGATTTTACCTGCAAGATTTAAATTATCTAATTTTTCATATATAGGTATATATGTTAGGAGCCGTATTTTGAATGAAAATAGCGAAACCTAAAAGAACCTAAATTTTTTTAGGCTTTATTTTAAAACAACATCTAGGCGCGTCTTTTGAAACACCCGTTATATCTATTTTTGGGTAGGCGAGTATTTTCGGGGTCGATTTTGGACTGCGTTTTTATACCGTTAAAATCTTGACTATACTTGTGACTTAGCTTTCATTGCTTTCATCAATAACGAAAGTGAACGTCAGCTGGCGCACCCGTGGTGGGCGTGATTGTGGGAGGGGTCGAAACGTGTCGATACAAAATTTATACCGGCTGACATTTTTTTCATGTATTGTTGACATTTAGTAGATTAAAAAAAATAGTCAGCTGCGCGGTAGAGGGGGGAAACACATCAGCTGAATTTAAAATAAATTAAAAAGTAAAACTACTTTATGCCGATTGAAATTTTTTTTCTTAATTTTGGACACATATGAAAATATAATGATGATGGTCAGCTGCGTTTATAGCGGTGGGAAGACCGTCAACCGAAGCAAGAATGTATCATTGCGTTCTGCTGACGTATTTACCTCCTCTACGGCACAGCTGACTATTTTTCTCATTCTGCTAAATGTCAACAATACACAAAAAAAATTTCAGCCGGTATTAAATGAGTTGTTAAACATTTTTTTTCGCAGCATCCCACGCACGTACCCACCGCTACTGGACCAGCTGACGGTTGGTTTCGTCATCCATTGGATAGCGTCTGCCTTCAGTATTAAAATCAGTCGGCATGAAATGATAAGGTCAAAATGACCCCTGGCTCCCGGACTATCATATCTATGGCTTTTATGCCTTCGTTAATCGCATTGAAACCGCCAAATTTTCTTACGAATATTTTTATGGGACATTTTGGTTTTCAAATGTTCTATTTATAAGGACTTTTTGAGCTTTTCTAGACTAGTGGTCAAATAGATCCTTTAAAAGCAAAGTTGGGAGGTTAAAATGGAATAAGTTCTGTAAAAAAAGCGTCATAACCAACCTCCAGCTTCAAAAATGTTCCCAAACACAGAATCACCAATAATAAAATCACCTAACTCAAAATACACAAATTTAAATCGGCAAAGTTTGTGTACATAAGTTTATAAAAAGAATAATAGCTTGGTACTCAGTTTCTCGATGTTCGGAAATTTTTCCCTGTGCATTTTACTTGGATCAAATTATATTATTTTCGGCTTACCGATTGCCAACTATCTTGGCGGCAAGCTTTAAAATTTTTTGAGGTTTGGTAAGCTGCAAACAAAATAAAATGCGTATTTTTCTACATTGCGCTTTCTTTTTTGCCTTTTTCCACTTGTTATCGCTTACTTGTAAAAATATTCAAGAAATCAGATGCAAAGAAGTCATTGAAAAGTCTTCATTGAAAATATTTTTTTTTTTTTGTGGATTTGGGGATTTCAAGTTCTGCCTATTCGTATTTCTATCAGAAATCGCATTATAGAACTTTTTACAGGTAATATCGGGTGTTTCTTTAAGAGCTTTGGAATTTAAAACGATAATAAAAAAAGTACGTGTAGCGTAGTACACATAACAGAAGTGAAACTTTCAAGGCAGACAAAAAAAGAGGGAGAGACTCGAGAGAGAAAGAGAGAGAGAAAGAATATGTATCTAAATAAATTCACAACATTTGCAGAGAATACAAATAGACAGAATTTACAATAAATCAGACACCGGAATGGATAGTACTTTATAGTACGCACAAGCACTAGACAGAAAACGGAAATAAGCGCCAAAAAGTAGGCACCAAAAATATATTTCCTACGAATTTGCACCAACAAACAAGCGCCAAAAGGAAGGCAGTGTTATTTCGCACTTGAAATTAGCAACCACAAGGAAAAACTCAGAAAAAATAGCCTAAAGTGTATCTAAGATATACATAAGATATAGCTCTCTCTCTCCTTTTCCGCTACATCTTTTTTCTCTCTCGCGGAACGAAAATGTCCAAAACGTTGCATGGCCTTGAAATTTTACTCTCCATTCTCGTTCGTCCATCGACTCCTAAGAAGTTTCACTTCAAAAACTGAAATATTGTTGAAATGAATTTTTTAATTATAATCTGGAGGATAATTTCCAGGCATTTATTCTTTGAAAATGAAATCCGGCATATGTCCGCTGCGGCTGCGAGTTACTTAGTTCATTCGAACACTCCAATATTTGACCGATTCCCCAAAGAATCTAATCTTATGGCGGCAATGGTGGCTTGAATATTGCAGTGAATCGATTGTTAAGCGCGCTGCATTGTTGGAACCAAATGTTGATCTTTAGCTGACTAATTTTTGAAAATAAAAATTCATTAAGCACCGCTCAGCTGTCAAACCCTAGTTAGCGATATCAATAGTTCTCACACAGTTAAAGAAACACCTGATATAAATATTTCTATGACCAAGAGTTGGAAATTTCAGGATTTTATGGCGGTATTCCCATTCCAAAACCGCTGTTACAAAAACAAGTTCTTCTTATAACAGCTTTTTCTCATTTCAAGTCTCATATTTTTGTCTTTTCTTTTCACAAATTTTATTTAACCAACAACATTAAGTAAAAACTGTATTTGAAAATCTTTCATAATTGCCATATCCCTCTTTTGTCACTTAGGTCCCTCTTTGAAATAATGCATCACACACAGCCTCACCAACACCCAAGTAGTAAATTACTTGCACAATACCATACAATGGCGATATGACCATCACACGGCATAGTCCGCCCTTGAAGAGCGCGGTAATACCTTCCTTTCTCATCGTTTTAACGAAACAATCTAAAATGCCACTGAACTCCTGTTCACCCGCCCGTTTCTTGATTGCTTGTAGACGTGTTTTCACAACATCGAAAGGTGTAACCACGAAAGCTGAAGTGCATCCCGAAATTAGGCCTCCCATAAAAGAAACCCATGGCACAGCATCCGCTGAGTTGGCCTTACGTGGCCCCATTGCATTCAGACCAGCAAATAACGGGAAGTAGACGAGGGAAAATAATATATCGCGAAAGGCAGTCGGTGCAATGCCACGATATAGACCAAAAATGCCACGTTCTCGATACATTTTTAGGAAAATACTCGTGGCTGTAATACGTTCCGTTACTCGGCCTTCCTTCGCCACACGTCCCGCATCCTGCAGCTGAATTTTGATAAACTCCATTGGTGTGGCCACCAGCACTTGAAAGCAACCGGCACCAGCGCCAGCCAGCATTTGTTGTGGCATTGGTAATGTGCCATCTGGTTTCGTTAAGTGAAAACGAAAGTAGTCGTTGGCTGCCAATTTAACGGCTTTCTCGGGTGTGACGAGCAATAAAATGACGCTAATGCCGCGATACATGCCCAGTATGCCCTCGTTGCGTATGGACTTGCGAAAGCAATCGACTATGCTGCTATATTGCTTTTCACCATTCGGCCCAATTTGTTGATTCTGCAGACGCGTCTTAACGAAGTCCAATGGGAACACACAAAGCACGCCAACCATGGAGCCGACGCCACCGTTGATGATTTTCGGCAGCAACTGAAAGTCTTGAGACATATTGTTGTTCACTTTTTTTTTCAAATTGATGTTTCACAAAATTTGAGACTTGTAATTTTGTCAAATTTGTTTGAATTTATTGTTGATTAAAATGCTGCCAAAACTGGGTTGTATTTTTGCGGATGAAGTTTCTCGTTTTTTTGTGACAAATAATCTTTAAATGAAATATTTTGTAGAATATGAATATATTATGTACATTTATATTGTTATAGTTATGTACATTTTTTTAATGTTATAACAACTATTTTTACATTTTCGTTACAGGTAACTTCGAACAAAAGGGCAAATAATCAACTAAGGAGTTTTTATCTCTGCTATTGCTTAGCATGAATTGCGAGGTACTATTTGTTATAAGGTGACTTTTCATTGACTTTTATTTATTTATTTTGAAAAGCCATTCAAAAATATATATTCCATAAATTTTAATAGGAAACCGAAATAATAGATTTACCACCATTCGGAAAAAAGTGCTATTGGTCAATATGAGGAGTTTAATTTTTTAGTATTAATTTTATTTTTAGAATGTCTTACAAATAGATTTAAAGATTAGGAAGTATAAAATACAGAGTGCAAAAGAAGAATTACATAATAAATTTCTGAGCTATTTTCTAATAACTGGCTGTCAGAGCAGTGAGCACTCGGAATATACCAAACAAGGCAAGAAAGGACGGGTAATTAAAAAAAAAAAAAAAATAATAATAATAATTTTCTATGCTTGAATCGCGGAAGCGGGTATAGAAAGAGGATACATTATTATGAGAATATAAGCTCCCTCGAATATAGTTAATAAAAAGACGTATTAGCGCAACGCTCACAAATACACAAGCAAAAGTGATCAGTCAAGGGAAGCTCACAGAGTCGTTCCCTATTGAAACAGGTGTAAAACAAGGTGATGCCCTATCAACAGTCATATTCAATTTGATGCTGCACTTTGTCGTAAGGGATGTCAACAAAGGTGCTACCTTGATAACTAAAACAACTCAAATATGTGCTGCTTACGCAGATGATATAACTATTTTCTCAAGAAATAGGAATGAGTTAAAGAAATTTTCTTAAAAATTAACAAAATGCGAACGATATTGGCCTTTTTGTAAACGAGGACAAAACCAAATATCTGTTGAAATCGAGGCGGCCTGCACTTGGCATCACATTTCCATGTGGGAGCCTATACTTTTGAAGCAGTGCAGCATTTTAAGTACCTAGGAGTTATGTTCGCATGTAGTGGTGATTCAACTTCCGCCGTCAGGGATCGCATCAACGCCGCCAACAAAGCGTATTACGCTCACCTTAACTTGTTCAAGTCCCGACCTTTGTCTAAAGCTACAAAGTTCATTATGTAAAAGACTCTTATTCGACCAATCCTAACATATAGTTGTGAGGTATGGACTCTTAAGGTTGTTGATTTTTGGAAAATTTTAAGAAAGATCTTTGGCCCAAAAAGAATGGATGATGGTACCTATAGAATCCGATTGAACTCGGAACTGAACGATATAACTCAGAACGAGACAGCTGTGCGTTTTGTTAAAGCGCAGCGCATAAGATGGCTAGGTCATGTGATCCGTATGCCTGTTGACTGTACCGTGAGAAAGCCTTGACAGGAAAGTTAATGGGCGTGAAGGCCAAAGACAGACCGAGGAACCGTTGGATAGACGCAGTGGAACACGATCTTAATAAGCTGGGAATACGTTACTATGAAGCAACAGCTCAAGTTAGACCGCTTTGGAGGAGCATTTTGAAGGAAGCTTTGACGCACCCCGCGTTGTAACGCTATGAAAGAAGAAAAGACGTATTTGTCCCTTTCACAACTGTTTGAGATAACTCAACGACCACTTCTAGCTCGGAAACTCAGTTATTTTATTGAATCCGCCTCTTATAAGCTTTTGTCAGCTTGAAGGCTTTCACTTATTAATTCTTACTTTCTAATCTTCTTATAATTTTCATTTGTGTTGGACGCTTGATTTTGTCGTCCACTTAAGCAAGTTGCCACCTACATAAATAAATAAAGTATCCCTAATGTTGTTGGATTTCTAAATATTCAAAATGTTGACTTAATTATATATAATATATTTCTAAATGTTTTAAATATTCCAGACCATTCGAAACATACGCCTAGCGATTTGGCTTTTCTCGCAGATTATGCAGATAGTGTAAAATCTTTCTATAAAGTAGGGCACGAAGAAATAGGGCAAGAAAATTTATTCTTCAGATATATTGAAAAAAGTTCCACAAGCTAGGTGAAGTAAAAGTGGATATGTATGTGTGATGCGATTGAGGAACCAATAATATTTTCGTTACTATTAGGATGGGTCTGCCTTTTAAGGTCAACGCGTGACATTTTCTGATTTTCTATAATCACAAAACCTTACTGTGTGTCGTCAACTGAGCTTACATACATACATATACATACAAGATCACATATTGCTTTTTTTCGATCACATGTTATTATAACAGTGATAGGTTTTTCCCTGAATGTCAGTATCAAATCTCTGTGAAACGAAATGAACCGCCTTACGCTTGAGCAATGTTGGGAAATATTGCAAACTTATTTCCAAAGTCAATTTGTGAAGTCCAAACAATGCGTTTATGGGGAAAAGTCAAAATAGATAATATTTTCTGACGAAGTGCATTTTCATTTTGAGGGCTAATGTTAAAAAGAAATCTGATACGTCTGGGGATCCGAAAACCAACAGAGAGTGAAAGTTTGGAGCATATTTTCTTTTTTCCAGAATGCTGTTGGAAACGCAATTTCGGTGAATGCTGATCACTAAAGATGCATGATAAACAATCTTTTGTGGACAGAAATTGAAGATATTGACTTAGGCGATCTTTAGTCTCAGCACGATGGTGTGCTATGCTATACAGCCTATGCCGGAATGGATCTTTTGCGCGCCAAGTTCGGTTATCGTGTTGTAAGCCGTTATCAGGTCATCGATGTCAATTGGCTATCTCGGAGCTACGATTTGACGCTGTTAGAGTTGAGTTGAGTTTTTTTTCATTTTTGTGAATTATTAAGAATAAATCGCTATATGAACCTCCATTAATATATAATATGAAGCATGAAAATAGTAATCATTAGTATGCCATCTTTATGGCCTTTAAGCACAGGGTCTTTCAAGCTCGAATTTACCTTTTAAAATCAAAGTGAACATAGTTTTTGAATGGGAGTTCATTATTGTATTTTTACAGTACTTTATAGAGAAGGTTGAACTTGTTTGTTTAAATGTTCCCCACCCGCGCATTTAATATTGATTTTTTTGATGAAACCTTCGTTTGAATTTAGTCGCAATCGCGACTTCGTCTCGGTAATATCGTGCAGATTGTAAGCCTTCAAAGCTTCATTGCTTCTGGTTCATTTACATAAGTACTGTCTTCGAGACATCTTCCAGAAAATATTCTAAATCGTTAAAAATGTCGATCTGTGTTGGCAAGTTCGCGCTGAGAATTGAGAAATAAATATTTAAGCGTATTTTGCATGATGTGTCGCTAACTCAGTGGGTATGCCGCACTATTTTTTATCGAAACCACATGCCTTTAGTACCCACACCCATTTGCATCAGCATTTTCGAGGCAAAATAACTCACCGATGACGTAAGCTTCAATTGCTACAAAAGTCTTGACTTTGTAAGGCTTAAGAGCAAAATCTTTACCAAAAACTCTTCAAATGATGATAGGAGATAAGTCCAATTTTAGATAAAGCTAATCAGTTAATTAATTTTGATCTTTTTCAATGAGCGGTCCAAACGAGGGTTCACTGATTTTTATATGACTTGCTTCGAGCCAGTCGTCTTAAATTTTCCGATTACCCACTTTATTCCAAGCTGTGTTTGCCAATTACAACCAAAACCATCTCTTAAACAATTAAGTGCCATTGCGAATTTTGACAGTAAAATCAAACTCATTTTAGTAAAGAGCGATTTCTTGAAATATTGCAATTTATTCAATATTGCAAATTATGGCTTAGACTCTTACAGCAAAACTGCGAGCTCTAGCATAGGGAATTTTAAGGATTTTTATGATTATTTTTTCATATTTGTATTTTAATTAAATTCTCTAGTGAAGCGAGAAAACATACATATTTTCGAGTTTCTCTTCCAAAATTTTAAAATTTTTTATTGGAAGCTTTAATGTTTTTTTTTTTTTCACGAACTAACGACACCGATAACTACGGTTTGATAGCTGAGAATGGCAAACTGAGTTAATATTTCTGTGCAGTAAATCTTGGCACATCATCATAAATCATTTCACTTCAGAACAACGCTTCCAAATGGTTAAAATCTGCTTTAGAAAAAATAAATGAAGACGACGGCGAAATGTCGATGTACCATCGTTCTCAACTTGTTGGCCTTTGTCCTTAGACTATGTGGAACATTTTGGGTATGGATCTTGGCTTCTTCCTATAAAATACAGTTCGTGCAAGAATTGATGCCATACAACCATTATTTGCATCGCAGTTTTGCTGATGGGGCTCATTAGATTTATTAGAAAAAGTGGTCAAAAATTGAACTGAATGGAATGGATCGAAAGTAACTCGTAGCCGTTGCGGACCTCATTTTCAAATAATAAAGGACGTGAAATTATAATATTTACAGATTAAAATAAAAAAGAAACAATCACTCCAATAACATTTCTGTTCTTTATCATCATTTTATGTTCTCTCGCTCTTATCCTCCTATTCTATCTATTTTGTACAATATATCTTATATTTTAGAAGTAAAGATTTTATAAAAATATTAGGAAGAACCAAAAACACTTATTTATCTTCGTAAAACCCTGTGCCATTGAATATATTTCAAATCAATTAAACTTTTTCACAAAATTTTTAGTTTACTTCTTTTTATACTCACGCCTACAAATAAACCCGTTTCTAGAATAATTGACGAAGTGACCACAATTTCTCTAGTAGCCAGCGCTTTTCTTTATTGGATATATTATTTATAATTAGTTCTTCTGTAAATAAATAAAAAAATAAAAAAGGAAAAAAACAAATGTTCACCGAAAGAGGCTCCATTAAACCAGAGCTGGTGTCAAAAAAAAAAAAAAAAACAGATGTGCTGCAAAACAAATAAATTCGAACATGAAGAACCCTGTATAACTTAAAGAGATAATCGCATAATAGATTTGTGAATGTTCCACGAAAATTTTATTACCTTGTTTGTTATTAAATATTTATTTTGTTTTTCGTGCAAAAATCGTTAACAACTCTACTTCTGCTTTCCTGATATAGTTAGTTTATTATTAATACTTATTACATTTCCGACTTGCTTTAGTTCGCTGGATGAAAGTGAATAAGTAAAGTCTGTAAGCATATAAAAATTCATCAAAGTAATCACGTATTCAACTTATGGAGTTATTTCTGAATTTATTTTAGTCCATATTGCTATATTTAACTATCGCGTAAGCATCTACTTACATATACATACATACTTATGGTTATATGAGGAGTACGTGAGACAAAATATAGACAACCACCCTGTGGTTTTTGATGGCTTCATTATATCTCCTTCATTGTAACCCATTGCTAGCGGCCGTTGCTGCATAAAAATATTATATTTATTTGTTTATACGCAGATATTTATGTCTGTTGAACTACCGAAATATACACTTACCATACACTAGCGGACAAAATTAAGTGCATAGTGCATAATCAGATGGGTGTAGTCACAAACAAAAACATCATAAGTCAAAAATGATGCTACTGATAGAAATTAGTATACATCTACTATTTATTAGCATTTTATACTCAAGGCAATGTGCATCTATTTACTAAAAAATTAAATTAACAAAAAAAAAAAAAATATTGCAGATACTGGAATTTCATGCACCAAAATATGTGACAAGTTTTGACTGCAACCTATAGTAGTGTATAGGTAATTTTTTCCGAAGGTCGGAATATATGTTAGAACTGCGAAAATAAATAAAATTTGAAAAACGCAAATTGAGTTTTAGAATAATACAAATATTTATCAATAATTTTAGAAGTTTGACTAAATTTTATTAAAACAAATAGTTTTCTTATTGATCTGAAATTCTTGCTTTTCGACTCAACTGATCTAACAACATTTTTGTTATATAGAAAGTGGATGTAATTTTCATCACATTTTAATATTATATTTATACATATTTATTTTATTTTATTGGATTTATAAATTTAATATTAATTTAAAATAAAAAAGGCTGTGTCAAGCTAATTTTATTAAATAAAAAAAAGACATTTCATACTATTTACTACATTAAGTAAAATCGGAGATAGAAATTTATTGTCAGTTGCAACAGGTTGAGCACTTTTTCTATAAATGTTCGGGCTTCGCGCTGAACAATTAAGGTCACAGAGTGCTCCTTTCTTTCACAGCTCCTACCTTAATCCCATAAAATCTTCACCTTTAAATCAATAGCCTTGGCTGTCTGTATTATAAACATCTGTTTTAGTGCTACTTTGCGATTACCAGTCTGGTACTTCAATCATTTCACCTACCCACCTACATATATAAAATTGTTAAAAGTTGACTGGTATAGAACCAAATCATCAATACATCCATTGTGTGCAATAGAAAAGTGAAGAACGCAGTTAAGGCTGATGATTCTAGATCTATCAACACATTACATTGAGTTGGACTGCCTTGGTTCCCACTCTCGATGTAAAGGGGATCCACTTAGGCCTGCAGGCGAATTGTGATAACACTAGTTTGGATTCAAGTTCCCTATCTAATAGAATAGAAGATTAAATACTCTGGATGCCTGGCGATTCCAAGTCTGCTGACATCCATAGAAGTAAGAGTTTAGATGGTGATATAGCGCTTTGGCAAGAGCGGGTCACTGACAGTGGAATTGCTCAATGCACTCCACTTTCTCCTCGTTCTTCGAGCTGCGACAGAAATCATTAGAGGGAAACTCCATACGTTTCCCTGTGTCCCTATTATGCCCGGTGGTGACTACCGATAAGGAGCAGCGTTCTAATAAAAGGCCGGCCAAGATTGAAGAGGGACCAGTTCATGTAGACTGTGATGAAAAAATGCTTAAATCACAGTCAGTGAAATATTTAAATATAAAGAATCTAATTAGGTTTTCATTGACCAACCGTCTGGCTTGTAGAAAGAGCACTATCTTGAAACTACTTGGAACTTGCTTATTGGCCAATAGAGGGAAGAGTTCAATAAAATATCTAAAGTTAGTATATTTCGTGCTGCGCTCCTGTAAGTTATTAAAAATAAAGTGCACAATAGTGACTAATCGAATTGGCTCAATGTAATAAAACAAAAAAATTACAATCTCGTGGTAAAAGTTCTTTTAAAAGAAATAAATTACTTGCCGATGCGTTGGCGGCTAATGCAAATCGAGACTACTCACAAACCCCTTACGAATATTCTTTTATAGTATTTTTCTTCTCCTATATCCCTTTCCTGATGCTAGATGGAGAGAAAATCATGCGAAGCCGGTGAGAAGTGGCTTTCAAGTATGTTATTGTTGGCAATACAGATGTACTAAAATTGTGTGCATAGCAATAACGATGAACAAAGTGAGCACAGCAAAAACTACGAATACGCGAAGAGTGAAATATGCGTTAAGAAAATATGTAAGCGATGAGGAAGATAGTTGAGATCTTCAAAATGAGCGCGACGAAATGAAAGGGAATAGGGAAAGAACCCAGCACGTGGGTCGTGCGATATTAATTTAGCTTTCAGCCTAACGTCTTAACAGAAAGTATAAAATTAGGGCTTATGGAGGAATAACCGAACTTGTATTTATATATTGCCCGATCATTTTCTTCGTAATGAAAGATAGTCAAATATTGGATTCAGAAACTAAAAAATCGGGCAATGAGATTTTCCCTTTGCAAAAGATATGATGCACCGATCGGAGGCACTTTATCAAGGTGCTCAGTTGGCTAAGTGTTAAATAACGACAATGATAAGCTTCCAAATTGCCTAAAAGTCATTGCAAGATACGACAATATTCGATACGAAAAATAATTATTTCAGTTAACCTACCTTAAAAATTGAGTATCGTAAATACGATATTTATTATAAATGCCTAAAATCAAGGCGTAAAAAAATAGTAATAAATGATATATAAAAGTGTTTGCTCATCGCAAGACAATTCTAATTTTTTCGGCCTCATATCTGCAATGTCAATAGTTTATTTAGTAGGGTCCTTATGACTCGCGTGAACTTATATGCACTTATATAATTGGCGCTTACACCATAAGTTGGGTATTATTAAGAGACCTATAGTTGTAGTCCGACTCCGAACCGCAAATGGTTTTTTATGAAAAGCTTGCCATGGAAGAAAAATACTCGGAGATTTTCCATTGCTTGCAGAGTAGCAGCCGTTATTAGCAAACGCCTTTTCTATAATTTCATATTTTATGTGCGAGGTGTTTCAAACCTAGTTATGCTACTGAATGGTAGTCACGCACCAACCCATTCGGCTACGGAGGCGTCAACCTGCTTAACCTTACTTGTATGAAAATGCGTTGCAAAAACTGGGGCTCAATAGAGTGATAATAAACAATTTTTATGAAGTAAAAAATAAACAAATAAATACGTAAATGAATATATAAATAAATACAGCCGTCGAAAAAAAAATCCACGCACCCCTTTTGTTTAAACATTTTTATCTTTAATTTTTTTAATTCAAATTTGACTATTAATCGAAAAAAACACACTCGATTTTTTAATAAAATTCATATGAACCAAATTTGCAGGTAGGTAGGTTGGTGGAAGTGGCAGTCGGTCTCTGAACCAACTCACCTAGATCGTTGCCGATGCATTGTGACACGATAGTGGCGGTTTATCTGCTATTCCTCGTGAAACCTTTTGTTTTAAGTGCCTTAAGGTCATCAGTATAATTCAAGTATCTGAACCTCGTGGCATGCCATGCAGG
The DNA here is from genome assembly GCF_027943255.1 of Anastrepha obliqua. NCBI lineage: Eukaryota > Metazoa > Arthropoda > Insecta > Diptera > Tephritidae > Anastrepha > Anastrepha obliqua. The sequence goes on along the minus strand of NC_072893.1, from coordinate 62,548,439 downwards.
ACAGTAACAGAAAAGACGTTTGATAGCTCCTTCCTCATTTTTAAAGTTGCAGGCTTTGTACGAAATTCAGAAAAAATCATGAAACTTGCATCAAAATTTCCCACTTTTTATCACAATTTTTAAAAAACGTTTTTTTTTGTTTTGTAGAGAAAGTTCGGAGTGCCTCAAAAACCTCGTTGATTTTTAAGAATTTCTGTGTTAATGGTTCTTTGCATTTTCTTCCGTATAACACACATTTTTTAAATGGAGAAAAAGTTCAGTAACCTAGAAAAAAATATTCCAAAATCATCCCTTAAATAAAAATCCTATTCTAACTAGAACTTTCTGCGACGTTTTGCTCGCAGTTTTAAGCAGCTGACGCTTGGAAAAAGCTTTAAAATTTTCCAGCGAGATCAAATCTGAATAGGTATCAGTAATTTGTAATCCAATTTATTCTTATTATTCCCAATGGATCGAAAGAGTCCAACTCAGCTTTGCCCGGTTTGCTCTGCAATCTCTTTATTTTTACCTTATGGGGCGCGTTGTATGTTAATAAATTTTAAAGTACTTTTTCAAGGCGTGTAATATACCCGCTGATGTTTATCTATGGCATTGGCTTTGTGAGAAGACGTTCTAGTGTCAATAATTGTCCAGATCTACTGGAGCAGATAAGCATCCCAAGATTTTGGTTTTGTTCACTTTTTGCAGTTTCACTTTTCATTGCAAGTTAAAATTTTTAAAACAAATTTTAATAAATTATGAGCCTTTTAAAGTAATTACTGAGCCTTTTAAAGTAATTAATAGAATTTTTAATAGATCGATTTTGATTTCGCTCATGCTAGACCTCTATTTTGATCTAAGCTCGAAGCAAATTACGTTAAGTCTGATCTTCAGATATCATCTTTAAGTTATTTCCTACCTCGTTTTTGTAGGATTTTCTAAACTAAGTTTTAATAAATGGAATTAAATTAAATAAATGAAATAAAAGGGGCTTTCAACTTGCGCACTCATAACTTTTTTAAAAATTCTGATTAAAAAGTTGGAAATTTTGTTTATATGGCTTTTCCCAAAAAAATTAATATGTCTTTATTGAAAATTATTTAAAGTTTAGTAAAGAAAATTATATATAAAATTTTGTAATAAATTTGTATATAAATTGTAAATTATAACTACAGGGGTCCGTGGGTCATTTTTCTACAGGTGTATTGTAAATAAATTAACTAATAAACTATCACAATTTTCGGATATTTGAAAAACTGTGCCCTATAGTATTTTAATTAAGTCGAGGGATATTAAATTTCATTGAGAAATCTCAATCTTCACTGAAGCTATAACATGCACAGATATTATAAGCTTGAACTAACTCGATTCTATTAATAAAAAAAGGAATACTCTTTGTTGGGTGTTTGGCTGAGCTCCTCCTTAAATTTGTGTAGTGCCTCCTCAAATAGAGGGACCTTCATTTTTGTGTTGCCTCTACAAGGCTGATGGTTTTTTTATGAGAACTTTTTTCACGGCACACTCGGAGGATTGCTGCTGCCTGCCGAGAAGCAAAAATCTTTTTATCACTTGGTATTTCATACCCAGGGTTTTGAAACGGAGCACTACAGCTTTGTCTACGGCGGCTGATTCCACGATTGTATTAGGCAAACAAAAATAACCGTAAAGTGAGAAAATAGTGCAGTCGTGCTGTATTAAGCATGAGTGTGTTTGCACTTTATTTTGCTCGACAGTGTAATTATGTATGTGAAATACGGCAACATGTTGATGTTTTTAGCTAATAGACAAGTTTTCCCCGATGACAAACATCGAACAAATGTTACCAAAAATGTTATGACAAAGTTAGTGCACGAAAATTGTTTATTAAGTAGAAGTCATGCAGACGTGCATGCGAAAGTGATTGAAAGTAGAAGTGTATGTTTGTATGGGTGTATTTATGATAACAATTCGATATTTGCGCGTTAGAAAGTAGAGCAAATAAATAGTGCAACTAAATTAGTTCTTTACAAGAGAGTGAAGCAGAACCACGTACAGATGTAAGTACATACACATGCGACAGATACTGAGTGCGCAAAAGTAGGTAAAATAAATATAAATATTAAAAAGGATCCCAGCAGGGAAGAAATAAACTAGTGAAAACTTATTTCGGGCATCGCATTACTCTGCAACTTCTGAACGACACGTACGTCTCGTTAGTGAAAAATGGCCTGCCGGGTGTACTAGTTATCACCTGTAGAGTTTATTGTTACTTCCGAAGCATCGGAACAGATATCAAGCAAGAACAATTGACACTTCTCATGACATAAGAGAAAATAAATTCAGTCGAAAGGCACCAGTTCGGTTGCCTTGTTGATTTTCCTGCAGGGCTAAGGTGGTAGGTGAATATAGAATATTTGTTTTAGTTAAAACGTAGTTTAATAAAGCATCCTTATTTCTAATATTAGCTCATATATTATATACACGTACATGTGTATGGATGTAAAAATATACTTTTTGAGTAAGAGCTTCTGTGAGCCTCGTTGCGCATCGCTTACAAATCACAGTTTCTCTAAAGCAGTTAGTGAGTTATTCGGATATGTATGACAGCTGTTGTCGGAAGTATCTACTTGCACGTTGCTTATGAACACTTTTCCATTACAACAAAAAGTTTATGAAAGTTCAAGAACTTATTCCTCGATGGCGATGGTGACATTTCTACTTACATTTTAAGGGATAATTCGTAAATTATTGAAAATGAGTCAAATTGTTTTGCTCCAGATAACATGAAAGAAGTACGTGAAATACTAGTTGAAAATTATGCTATATAACCTGCGTCAGCTACAATAAGCTGTTATTGTCGGGATCAGTTTCTTGATGACTGTCTTTATAGAGTATTTTTTTATATACTTTATTGTATTAGCATACAAAATTACGTATGCACAAATCTATATAATTAACGACTAGTAGCATCGGCCCGGGGAAGAGTATTTGCTTTTCTAAAGTTTTTTAAAATTCGCTTAAACTATGATCCATAAATAATAATAATCAAGGTGATTGTACTCCAAACGTGAAGGTTCCATTTATTGGATGACCAATAGTAAGGAAGTTTATTGTGGAGCCACCTATGCTCTTTCAGTGATCATGAGACTCACTCAGCTTTTAACAACTACTCATCAGCACGAAGCGATTCTAGTAACGCAGCTATTGTTGTTGTTGTCGTAAAAATATAAGAATTCCTCATACATGTACGGAGAATGTTGCTGGAGTGCCATTTCTTGGCCGGATAAAAATCCGGGTTGTTGCGATAACGTAGAACAGACTGTAGCAGCGCTTCTATTCTGATTTTGACTCATCTCTTACTGCCGCACTCTACTGTCAATCAGAAAATTATTCACTGCACAAACATTTCGCAATCAACAGTTTTGGGCCTAGTACTAATATTCTAAGTCTTCTTAATCCTTTTTAGGATTTACCTGGACTAATTGGTATATAGATATTCACACTAATTTAGGCTTCGCTCAAAACTAATCTTTCTTCTTTATTGGATTTTAAAACTTTTTGGTGGTATATGACTTGTGCGTATCAGTGTTTTATCAAATTTTTGCCTGCTATTTGTGATTCAATAAAGTAATTTAAAAAGAATGAGATTAAAACTTTGTCACCGACAAAAAAAGTATTTAAGGAAGTTTTAAACAATAAACAAAATATATTTAAATAAAAAAATTCTATAGCAATGCCACTTAATTTTTATAAAAAATATAAGAATTTTTGGTATAGTTGATTTAACTTTTAAATGTACAGAATTAGATGAAAGTAATTTAAAAGTAAAACTAAAAAAAAAAAAACGAGTTTGCTGGCGTTGCCACCTATGTTTGAATAAAATGTTCGAAGTCAATTATTGTACAAAACTAAATGAAATATTAGAATATGAGTGTCAAACCAAAGACATTTAAGAAAGTTTAAAAAAAAATATTTTGGAATGACGTTGCCACCTAATAGAAAATAATAAGAAAGTTGAATTAAAATTATCCATAGGGAAGCTTTAATCCAAAATTACTTTAAAATGGTGTTGGCACCTTAGTTTTAACAGAAAAATATGTATTCAGGAAACTGTTAGGAAACTGAATCAAATATTATAATATGGGTACCAGTCAAAAGGCTTTTAAGAAAGGTTCAATTTGATAATTGCTAATGGGGCTGCCACTTAATGGAAAAGGTAATAATTAAAAATTAAATTAAGGGTATAATTAAGAATTAAGAAAGTTTTGATCTGATGATTCTGAATGGCCTAGACGCCTGATGAACAAATGGGTATTAGTTTCAAGACTTAATTAAACACTCGAATAAGGGCATCAAACAAAATGTGTGCAGAAGAAAGGAAGATGCATTCAATAAAAAATAATTTTAAATAGCGTAATAATAAAACATTTATCTCAGAAAGTATTGAAATTGGCTGTTAATTTAAAATAAATGCATCTACTACATCTGTACGTACAATAAAAATTAAAAATTTTTTTCTTTGCATAAGCCCCTTATTAGTCATTTTCCAACTAGTTCAGTTCTTGTCTCTTTCAAACTAGTATGGGTTCTTCCTACAGTAGTTTGGCTTTTCATCGCTCGGCACCACAAAAGCAGCGAAATTCCACGAAATTGTAATACAATTTTCGAAGATTACCATTTGCAGCTGCTTTTTTCAAAGCTTATTTTTTGTCTTTCCCATTGAATGCATTGAATTTCGCGGAGTTCGTTTCAGTTCTGTAACTTTAAATGCGTTTTTCTCAAAACTATGTTTTTTGAACTGGTGATCACTATAACTTAAAAACTGCTTGGTAGATTTGAATAAAATTTATACTGCTTTTGAAAAACATAAAAGACTCGTGCCTGATTGAAGGATTGTTTTCAAATTTTGTTAAACAATTAATTGTCGGTGCTTTTCTCGAAAATCTGACAAACAATAAAACTAATTTCTCTTGTCCGATTGATTTTAGATGTATCTCCAAAGATTTGGGATGATCACCGCAAGAGACTTCTGGAGAAACGGGCTCCACACAAACAGCGTTAAATATTACAATTATTAATTTTGTTTTTTTAATTCTGCTAAAGTCAAGCCGAAACATGATGTGTTGATGCTATGTTTTTATTTTTGTAAAATAATGGAATTGACTAGGAAAAATTAAAATGAATGCCTATTATGATAAACGTCGGATGATATGCGGCGGGAGTTCACTCGATCAAATGGCATTATTGTTACCGACGGATGCACTGCATTACAATCCGTGAACTGTGTTATCAGCATAACCAGCTGTGCAAAAATTTCAAAAGACCAATAAATATTTGTTAAGTGTGTAAAATGGATTCAATAGCGTTTTATATAGATTTTAATGAAAGTACAAGCAATGATGCAAGACGAACCCGGAAAAAAGTAAGGGATAATGCTGTTGACGTGTTCCAGTTGCCTGATGATGTGTAAGTTCACTTTTTAAGGACAATTGACGAAAATTTATGCGAACTCCTCTTGTAGATTTGTTAAGCAATTCCGCCTTAATAAGATAGCTTTCCAATATGTTCTTAACATAATAAAGAGGGAAATGCCTCCTGTTATTAAAACATGGTGGATATCGCCAGAGCTCAAACTAAAAGCCTTTCTAAGATTTTTTGCTGAAGGGGGTTATCAAAATGGTACTGGGCAAGATTTTAATATTGGCATGGCGCAGTCCACAGAGCCCATAGTACTATCGGAAGTTTTAAATATTTTAGAGGCAACACTATGCCCCAGATGGATAAGCTTGGCAATGACCGAGACTGAAGAGCTTGAAGCCAAAAGATATTTTTTTGGAAAAACAAGAATTCCCGGCATAGTTATGTGCGTAGAGGGCACCCACATAAAACTTTTGAAACCTGCTGGAGACAATTCGCACCTTTCTTCAGTCGTTTAGGCCCACTAGAGCAGCAACATCTTCTTCTAGCGACGATAAAGGTAGTTCCCTATTTTCGCCTCCACCAGTTGCTTGTAATTCCCTTTTATTGTGCGCCAACTTTTTCTTTACTGCTGATTTAAAATCTGACCAAACCTTTTATTAAAACGCAAATAAGTACTTATATTCTCAATGAACTTTTAAATTATCAACAAACCTTTTTCCATTCTGAAATACTCTTCGATGGAGGCCCTAATGAATTCAGTTCCTCACGCACACTCTCCCAAAATTGCTCTACCTCGTTAGGAGCACTTCTGGTAAAATTTTTTTGCAATATCGGGACGCTCCTTCATACGAGATATTAAACCTTTAAATTGCTCTCTGGTGATTGTGCGTTTCCTACAAAATATAAATTTTGCCATTTGTATAAATTTTGCCTATATATATAATATAGTCCGAAAAAAAAAAAACAAATAAAAATGTTTTTATCGATCCGCATACTGCTTTATCCGACGTTTATTATGATACCGAATACTGTCGGATCGAGTATAACTCCCTCCGCAACCATCCGGCGGATACCATAATAGGGGTGATAATTTGTTCGGGCCTCTGACTACCCCCAACACTTAAATAACTTAATCACAAGTTCTGACAATTTGTTTGTTTTTTATTTCATTATAGTAATTCTTTTCCAAAAATATGGTTTACCATATGCTCCTACGAAAACTAAATAAATCCAGTTTCCGAGCAAATAAAAAAAAAAAAATAAAATAATGTTCATCGAAATTTAAACCTTAGAATCAGAACAGAAAAATTGCGAGTATGCAGTTTTAAAGCCTCTTAAATTTTTGTATAATAAAGTGGAGGTTTGAAGTTGTTCTAAATTCACGTTAATTTTTAGCAATTTTCTTTTGCAGTAGTCTTGTGCTTTTCCTCCTAATATTGTTTTTTTTCCTTAAGTTTTGGAAAGTGTAGCTTATGAGATAACTAAAAATTTAAACCTTTACTTTTTCATAAAATTTCGATGCTTCAAGACCAATCTATTTATACAATTTTTGTTTCCGCCATTCGTCCAATGCAAATAAATATGTATTAAACTGTTATATATTATAACTTTTATAATGTGCATCATATTGCGACTAAAAGTTAGTCTTGATTCCAATTTCAAACATTATTCGACGCCTAGTCAATTCATTTGCCACCCCACTATACTAACACTTCACACAACGCCCCTACGCCAAACCCTCTCAATAAGCCACTCTCATTTGTTCAACTTTGCCGAAGCTACTTACGGGTACCACTTGATACACTTTTCCATTCTCTGAAATCACTTTTGTAGTGGCTACCTGTCTGGGGCATAAATGAAAAATGAGCGGATGCCAGCTATCTATCAGTTAGCATTTCAATACATATCTACGCACAAAATCACTCAACTTTTTATGAGGAAAAGATATTTACGTACACACAACCAAGTAAGAGGTGGGTATGATTGGTAGGTAGTTTGATCTCTGCTATGCGGAAAATTTATGCTCTAGAATTTATGCTGAAAATTGGTTCACGGAGGTGAACCTTTGAAGAACTCCATGCCAGCAGACAAAAGCAGTAGTGGCTGTAGTAAAGGCAGCCCGTTTCACATTTGGGGAGAGCTCGAATTTGCCATTCCGGCAGTACGAGTACGTGCAACACAAGATTAATCAACAATATTCAGGCATATTTGTACATGGGTAGATATGTATATACCTTAGTGGTTAAAAAGCAATTTTTGTTGAGTGGAAATATGCTTTGAACGTGTGGTGCTATAATCGTCGCAATGAGGTACGCTTTTTTTGAATTTTAAAATAAAGACTACAAATTTATCTTTGTATAGTAGAAAAATGCAAAGTTATTCACATACCCTGTGTTTGAGAGGCTATCAGCGAGTTCAGTGAATGAAAATTTGTATTTGTCAAGCTGAAGTCGAGATGTATACAGATTCCGCATATGTATGCATATCTTATATTAAAGAGCAGATCTGCCTTTAAGGTTACTGTACTCTGCAAACAATTTTTATGCCGCAATAGTTAGAAAATCTGACTTGTATCAAATAATTACTTGAACGAATGTAAGGCTGAAAATTAGATTACTACTTCAACATCATGATCTTTTGAGCCCTCTACTCGTCGCAGTACTTTATTAAAACCCAGTTCTCTTCATAAACGCAAGATAGAGCTGGGTTGGACTGTGTATATGTGGGGTGAGTTGTGTCAACCTTCCTCGCGCTATAGCGTCACATTCGAGAAGAAGGTGTGCTGGGGTCTACAAAGACTGTTCGTGCAAGCGATAGGAGTCAGTGGGTCAATCTCGTGTAGGTAACTACGAAATTCGCAGTAAAATTTGGGAATACTCGTAAGCTCTCTCTCTCTCTTTGTCTTTAGAGAGGGTCATAAGTTGCTTAATTATTTAAGTAATTACCAAATTCTGCCCGCTATTATAAACACATTCATTCTAGGAGAGGTTTTTTCAGTGAAAATTTTTAAATTTTTAAGTACTGTAAAAAAATATTGTACGTAGGCATTCCCCATTAATTGAAGTATATCTAAAATTACAACAAAGTTCTTAACAGTCCAATTCTTGTTCAATTATACCCAATATTTTTGAATAGTGTCTATTTGTCAAGTTTTTGGTATTCTGTTTGAAAAATATAAATAATTTTTGCTTTCTTGGCCACGATGTCAAATAGCTTGACAAATAAACACATTTTTGAACTATGCAAATTTAACTTTTTAAGCTCCTTCAAATTTTTCAGAATTGTGCTAAATTGTGTAGATTAATTAGTAAAATCAAAATAAAAAAATTTAATATAGCAGGTTTCTATGGGCTAAAAAAAGAAAAAAAAAACAATTCCCAGATTCTTGAATTAGTCTTGATAAGTTTTGCTTATAAAATTTTAACTAAAGCTTTTATAAAATTATAAGATTTAAAATTGAAAAAGTGAAATGAACACTTTTAATTATTTTTAAACAAAAATAATTTCATCTGCAATTTTCTAAATTTTTTCGAAAGTTCTAAACGGAAAGTACATAGGAGTCAAAACAATGCAACTACTAAGGCCAAGCGCGATCATAGCTCGATTTTACATAAATTTTTTTGCATTAAAATTTTACGTAAATAATTTTTTTGGACGTTTTAGATCGGGGTTTGTTGATGCATACTTCTCTGGTGGGTTCAAAGCTGGAATACGTCGCCTTTATTTGGATAGTATAGTCCATGGTGAAAACTTTTATTGTAGTATTTTATTTTTTTTTAATTTTGTACAAAGTTTGAAACTTTGAGGTATATGGTTTTTGTTGCGTACAAATTGCATTTTTATAAAAACTAAAAAAAAAATTGTATAAAATGTGAATAAATAATGAAGACTTTGCAATAAGTTACGTAGCTATTTTTTTGACCACTACTGCACACATGTACGTCGACAAAGAAGAAAATAATTATGTTTGGTCTTTATTTTTCCTTTGACTAAATTAAGTTCTTATCTAGTTGATAACATCCTTATCCATATATGAAATCCTTTGAAAATCGAATACTATCATAGTTGTACGCTTTTCTTTCATTTACACAAACACCCTCATTTTTGCTATTTTATGTAAGCCACATATTCAAGCACACATGCATTGGTAGTGGTACTTAAGTCTCTCTAAAACAGGATGCCACTTTGCAGTCTCACGAAGTTAAACTGATTTTTGCAATTTCCTGAAATAATCAATTTTTCCTCCACTTTATTCTTCGAGAATTTTCCGTATATTACGTTTTTGACACAAATACCTGTAGAGTGGCTAGTAGGGTGGTAAGCATACCATAGAGAAAACAAATTGTGGACAAGCAATTGAGTGTCACCATTCCTACCCAATGGTGCAACCAATTTGTAATTGTGAGTCTGTATTTGTGTAGCATATTAATTTTTGTTCAAGTTATCTGATCTCTCTGGGTCTTCAACTTTTATAGAATCCATAAATAGCCGCCTTAATGTATTTGGTCTGTTGTCTGTTGTCTGCCATCGAAGAATGAACGAACACCGGCACTTCTGCAGAACTCAAACGAAAATAGAAGAACGTACTCAACCACAAACCAATTTACACGAGTGTGTGTATGTGCTAGATATGTAGTAACTATGTGTACGTATGCGTGCATGGGTATGAGAATCTAAGTGGGCACACATGAATGCATGCACTCCATCTTACTTATCGGGTTTTTCTTTTTCCCACTTTTTTTTCCACATATTAACTTTTTCAATTCCTTTTACAATTGATCCGCAAATGTAGGCGTAAAACTGAATGAGGATAAAAACTGTCAGTCGCTTATTAATAGGCCGTTATTTTGCGTTCATCTTTTTTATTTAAGCTTTTGTGTGTATGTGTTTATGTGTGGGTATTTGGGAGAGCACGTAGGTTCGCTCTCATACTTGCTCACCAAAAATTAATTACACACACGTTATTAATTGCTATGCGCTAATAGGATAATGTATTGCCTGAATAATTTTTATGTTCACATCCCTATCAGGAACACAATTTTACGCAGCAGATCTTTTTCTATTTATTTAAGCGCATTAGGTCTTTCTATGGTGGTGAGAGTGAATATTTTTTTTGTTTATTATTTTGCTCTAGGAGTAAGTACCCTACAGTCAAGCTTTCAAGTTCTGAACTACCTTGGCAACAGTTTGTTTAGCAGCTGAAGTATGCAGCTCGTGTATTGTATTATTTCAATGCTAGCAACAAATATTTATAAAATGGCGATATCCTGTGAAAAGTAAATTCCCGGTCTATGCATAAGCACTAACTATTAATGTCAGGCTCTACATAAGTGTTTAACAAGTTGATGAACTACACAGCGTATGATGTCAGTTTTACACTACTGATTGAACTAGTTCATAATATACCCAAAAAATTCTAGTCTATTTGTTGGTGAAAGTCATCAATTTTGGACTAATTTACCTCAGAATCACAAGTTCAAAATTCGGTGAAAATCACCAATTTTGTAGTAGTTGAAAAATTAAGTAAATTTTATAACAGCTAATGAACTAGTCCATAATTAACCTCAGAATCTCTAGTCTAATTTTTGGACTAGTTGAAAAAGTAAGTCAATCTTATAACAGCTACTGAACTAGTCCATAATTAACCTCGGAATCTCTAGTCCAATTTTTGGTGAAAATCACCAGTTTTTGACTAATTGAAAAATTAGGTAAATTTTATATCAAGTAATGAACTAGTTCATAATTGGTCTCAAAATTCTCAGTTCAATTTTTAGCAAAAATCACCAGTTTTGGCCCATTTGTAAAATTAGGTTAGTTTTTTATCAGCTAATGAACTAGTTTATAATTGGTCTCAAGCTCTCTAGTTAAATTTTTGGCGAAAATCACCAGTTTTGGACTAGTTGCAAAATTAAGTTAGTTTTATAATAGCTAACAAACTACTTCATAATTGGTCTCAAAATCTCTAGTTCAATTTTTGATGAAAATCACCAGTTTTGGACTAGTTTTAAAATTAAGCTAGTTTTATACCAGCTAACAAACTAGTTCATAATTGGTCTCAAAATTTCTAGTTCAATTTGGACTAGTTTTAAAATTAAGTTAGTTTAATACCAGCTGATGAACTAGTTGATAATTGGTCTCAAAATCTCTAGTTCAATTTTTGAAAATTTCAAAAATATTTTTTTATGCATCTTTTATTATATCTTGCTATTAAATTTATTCCTCATTCATGATTTAATATAAAAAAATTACAAGGTTCTTGAAATTTTAATTTTAATTCTGTTATTCCATAATATTTCGTCTTGCATTTAAATAATAAGGTATCTTAAAAATGATCTATCTACTTATCCCATTTTCATTAACATTCTTTGTAGTAATTTTATGTTGGATTTTGTTGCATTCACTTCACAGTTGATTGAGTGCATTAAAATTTATATTCAGCTAGTCCTTATTTCGAGTATGAAGAATTTTTTATTAATAAAATAATATTTGTTTGACACAAAGTCCTAATGGATCATTTTACAACTAGTGCAATTGTAGTCACTCTCGAACTAGTATGCCTTCTTCCGCCAAATACCATCAAATAACAATTTATGAACAAAAATGGTTCTGAGCAGTTTTAATTTCCACTGCAGCGAAGAACTATGAATACCACCACATGTACACACTTATGTGCATACTTACTTAATACCTAATTTATATGCAGATTAGTGCATACTTATATGCGTATGCGTACTAAAATGTGTTTTTTTATTTTTGTTATATTCCGGATTTATTCCCCTACTCGCATGTTAGCTTGGTTTGAGCTTTATCCAGAGTGGGTCTGGTATTTAATATGCAAATAAATTACCTTAAAATGAATTTAACTATTTGTGCAAACATTTAATAACTATAATTTATCTAAAAGATTTATATACATTTGCCCAATTTTTTTTTATTCAATTGCTTATCAGTACAAGTACCTGCGTGAATAAAATTTTGTTTATTGCCAGGTATTCTCGTAATATATTTGCACGACAGAATGGCACAACTTTCAATTCATAACAAAACCCAACTCTCAAATTTACAAACGTGTTTTAATCCTCTTATTCAGTTTTTGTGGTATTGTCCAATTTAGTATAAATAATGAATTTACTGAATTTGTAGCTAAGTCATAGATAGTTGGGTAAAACCTTTGGGAGAGTTAGAAAAAATGGACACTGCGAGCTAAAAAAAGTTCATTTGTATCTCCTAATAACTTTCCAGATATTGATGGCAAAGACTTCTTCATCACACCTGATGAATGCTAATAAGTCTTTATTATATGAACTCCTGACATTTAGGAGTGGGACGAAATGTTGAAATGCTTTGAGCTCTGGTTGCAAAGACTGGCCATTTGCCCGAATGGTGCATGTGAAAATATTGGTCGCTTTTGTTGTAGCAGTTTCACATAACGGTAGGTGCTGCAAACATACTGTAGACTGCAGACAGGGGTTTTGTAAGTAGGAATGATTATTCGAGGATCGGATGTTGATGTAAATTTTTATTAAAACATATTGAAAATTGAATTTCGATGTGTGTTTTTCACAATTTTTTGGATTTTCAACAGGCCCAAAAAATAGTAATTTTAAAAATTTTGAAAATCGGCTACGTACAACGATAGCCAATGCGATAACAAAAATTTTGAAGAAAAAGAAAATTACCGTATTAAAAAAAGTCTTTTCGAGAAAAACGCGTTTGAAATAAAGCATCGTATCGTAGGCGCTACGGGGCCGGACCGACGGGCACTCTCTTAAGTGCTCATAGAATCGGGAATAAAGCGAAATTAGGTTTACAATTTTTACCACATTTTCTTGAGTAGTTATGCTAACAATTTATGCAAAAAAATAAAAATCGATTTTTTTGAATTTTCACAGTGGCGTTTCCCCTTAAGCAGACATGTGAAGAGGTGCTTAGTACCGGGAGTGAGTTGATTATGTCTATGTCAATTTTTGATAAGTACATCTTTGAGTGCTTTTATGGCTACTTAGATATCGAAAAGATCGACGAGAAAACTACAAGTACTCTTGCTGTTGCCACTAATCTCTTTGCGGAGTTCTCTAAATCTGATTTTGCATCTACTTCCGACAGGGATGAAAATGTTTCCTTTGGTATACAACCACCTATTGATTTCGGTAAGCTATTATTGACCACTGAAGATGTCTTCAAAAGCATTACTCGACTTAAACCCTCCGCCAATATTGATGTTGATGGTTTGTCTGCGGTGATTCTGTTGTTAATCTTTAACAAATCACTAACTTCGGGTACTTTTATTGATGCCTGGAAATTGGCGTTCATTTCACCTTTTTTCAACAGCGGTAATAAACATGATATTAGTAACTATAGGCCTATCTTAAAGCTCTCTGCCACTGAAATCTTTGTGAATATATCATCCAGGACAAATTGCTTTTTGCTGTCAAGTACATGGTGTGTCCGAAGCAGCATGGCTTATTTCCGGGTTCTCAACAGCGTCTCATCTAGCTGACTTCTCGGATGGTTGTGTCGCTGTCATAGGCGTCATAGCTCCGATTTCTCCAACGTTCGTACGTTGCAAAATTGAGTATGCATGCTTTATTTGATCTTCGTATATTTGGCAGGTATAGCCATAATGCTAGAATTGAATGAATCTGGAAAGTAGTCTCACATTTCCCGTTGCGTATTGCGTAATTTCCGCTCTTCGAATCCTATCCTTACTCATACCTATGAGGTGCGATGCTTGTTGATTAAAAATTGCAGAACAGGAGAATGCTCTGTTAACTGTGTGGCGCTTCTTCAGAGTATTTTGTTTAATATTCGAGTCAGATCTCTTCTTGGTTCGTAGTTTTCTTATGTTGGTCACTCAAAATCACTTTATGCTCGAAATACTCCTATTATTAGATTCTAAGTTGAGTTTAATTAAATCTCTAAATTGGTTGAAATAGATTTTTCATTTTCAAAAGATCGCCTTTTGAAATTTTTTAATATTTATTATAAATCGTTTAATTGTAATTTCTTTTGGTTCTATTGCTTGTTAAACAGAAATTATGTCCACTTAACCTAAGAAACTATTGTGTTGGCTTAATAAATAAATATCATAACAATGAAGCATTCATCCACGATTTATCAAGGCTTATGCTGGCGCAGGTCGAGCTTGCTGGCATCTTAGCTTCAAACAAGGCGACTAATTTGCCCGTTGGTGTCTTGGAGTTTGGTTTCACATCCACATATGATGCATCACAGGTAGTCGTTAATAAATCACTTGTAATAGAAGAGCGAAAACCGGCTAGCCAAGGAGAAGAGGTAAGAGATCTATGTCCGCTAGTTAAACGTATGAATTCTCCAAGCTCGATGCTGACAATTGACTAGCTGAGCGAAGCTCTCAGCCTTTCATGGCTGTTCAGCTTTCAATGTGTAAAAGTATTGCCACTTAGGTATATACAAACACACATTCACTCATCCATCTTTGATCCATCTGTGTACGATTTTATGCTACTGAAGTCGAAATGTGGTAACTCACTTCATTAAATTTATAGATCAGGAATTGTGACTTTGAATTTACTGCCGTGGGAACTTCCCTGATTGTAAAACCAGAAATCTTGCATCTTTCCTAACCAGAGCTCTAATCCGAAATATCTTTTATAGATTTATTATTCAGGGAAATCGTGCTAGATTATCGCAGTTATCGGTTTTTAGGGGCTTGTACGACAACAAGTATAACAATTAGTAAATTTGTAGAAATGGAAAAGCTATGTATTTGCAAATACGGGGTGATTTGTTACTAATGTTTGGAATTTCATTTAGTTCCCATAAATATAAAAAAGGCGCATGAATATTCTACGATATTGTATATACTTGATTGGAAAGAGTAAAGTTTAGTCTTAACAATGAAACATAATTTCATACAAAAGGCTTCCATAGCTCGCTTTACGCTATCCAACTCTGCATTTAAACTGTTCTATACGTTTTCACGAGTTTTCATATTTATTTCACCAATGGAAGCTTCCATTTCATGTTTCAAACATTCTTGAATTATCTTTAGTTAGTTGATATAAGATTTATCGCTAGCGGCGATCCCCAAAAACAAAAAAAAAATGTAAAGAAGTGAAGTCGTTGCTTTTCACCGTTGACAACACCGCTTTGATTGATTATTCAATTTTCAATACCCGATTTTAATATTTCGCAATAAGGCGATCCAAATGGCTAACAATAAAAACAAAGATTTTGTTTAGCTGTCAAAGTAAAAAAAAAATGTATAACGAAATATGTGAAGGGGTGCAGGGAATAGAGGGCTTTTATTATATTTCAGTTGAATTTGTTCAAATATTTGGGAGCTAATACCTTATGACTTGCGGTACACAAAAAGCCAAATAAAATGTGTTGTTGCTGCCGGGCACATAGCAGTTCGTGCATGTGAGAAGACCAGAGGTTTACTTTTTATGTCTGTGCAATTTACCTCTTCAGCGTGTTGAGACATTCCAAAAGAGAAACTTAAGATAGAGTGAAGTGGTATTTGACGGAAGAAATCATACTAGTACGTGAGTGACTACATCTGTACTAGTTCTAAAATGACCAGTTAAAGGTGTGGGCACAAGAGATACTCTTTTTTGATGGTTATTGTATTTATGGTATTGTAAATATTAGCAATTTTTTTTTGAAGTCGCTTTCAATTCGTTTTAAAATAATTTAAAATTTTGAATACGTAATTTTTAAAAATTAAATCATATTTATTGAAGTAGAAAGTTTTAGGAGAGAAACATTTTGTGTAATATTTTTATCAACGCTCACTATGTTGGTAACTTTTATTTATTTTCTCAACTGGTTCTCAACTGCTGATTTTGGTCGGAAAGTGGACTAGAACTTTTTATGTCTATTACGCATTAGTTAAAAAACTAGTTTAAAGCTAATGCAGAGGTTATAATTTATTAACTGATAAAACGAAGATGCATTACGTGCATCTCGTTAAATAATATAATGCTGATGCTGCGCCTTTTAACTTAAATTTGAACGGACATCTTCTTGTTGTCAGTAGCTCGCATTTAAATATAGTGAAACACGAACTACTTCAGACAAGTTGTAAGAAACTTAGTACTTTTTGAACAGCTTTATAAGCACATTTATGACGCACACATTTTGCTTCGGCACTTTTAACTATTTGCCCAATAATACTTCGCCAATACGTCAGATTTGGTAGTTACTACGCAGGAAATGATTACCGTGTTTCTGTGAAGCATAACAAATTTCTTATAAAAAACATATGCTTTGTAAGGGCTCTGGCGACTATGAATCGATGCTTGTTGAAAAGTAAGAGATACGCACGATAAACAATTTTCATAGGATAAGTTTCTTCTCATTGCATTGCGGCAAGTATTTGTTTCTATAAATAATTTTACCAATAGAAGGCTAAAATGCTATCGTAAAGCGATTGAGAAGTCCATGCTATTTAAAAAAATGTTAATAATTTTTGAGGGAGAAAAATACCATGACAAATTAAAAAGTACGAATCGGAAGAAAACATCATTTTTTTTAACTTTTTCGCTGTACCGATCCCAAGGAAATAAATAAAATCCATACAATTTCAAAAATAAAAAAAGTTTGTAGCCATAATTTCCAAAATGATTCGAATTTCGTAAAATTGTTTAAAGAGTATTTCTTTTTTTTAATCCCCGTGAACCAGAAACGATTAATTAAAAAAAAAATAGCTACACCATCCAAAAAATCTTGGCTCACTTCATAAATTTTTACCCAAATAGTAGCCTTAACTGCTGGGTATCTACATATCTTATAACTCGACAATATATTTATAAACTTATATGCATGCAAGAGTAAAGCAGATAAAAAGGGGGAAAAAACAGCTACACAAGTTTTTACATACATGCTAACACACAGACATGCGCGCGATAACTACGAGCACATAATAAAAGAAATTCCACTGACAGGAAGACGCACGTAGGTACGGCGTTTCACTTTCCACTGCACCTACTTTTCCATGCTTTTGCTTTGCCTGGCACATTTTTAAAATTGATTTCTCTGCACTTCTCCCCGTTTTCTGCTTTTCGTTTCCTATTCCTTTTCCTTAGTATTATTGATGGGCTGTTGAATAATAAACGAAATTAATTACCATCATTAATCATAAGTGAACTTTTTCGATGGAATTATAAAATTGTAGCAATCAAGTAAGAATTACAGAAAGTATTGGATTGTATTGTTTATTGTAGATTCTTTCGAACATCTCCAATGCATATGAATGAGTGAGTATAATGCATAGAGGCGCTTTCCACAGTAAAACTGGTATTTACAATACAAAAACATTACAAATTTGATTGCCAAAGACGGTTTTTGTAATCAAAAGTTTTTTTCTTCCTACTGAAGAAGCGATTTATACAACCTAAAGGCAAAGTATTCGATGCAGTACCAGCTGGTCGTAGCAGAGGAAGAGGTAGGCCTCGTTTGCGTTGCAAAAAATAGGTGGAGAAGGACGTGGATTCACTTGATGTGCCCAACTGGGGTTGGTTAGCACAAGAAAGGCGGGACTGGCGTCCTTTGTTACAATTGCTTAAGCTGTTTTCACGCCAATTAAGAAAGGCATTTCGTAGGAGTTTTTTATATTGATATATGGGCACAAGCCTTTTGCATTGTTTCTGTGATTATTTATGCGAATTTATTCAGAAGGAGTAAAAGTATTAAAGTAATACAAGAACTCACGATGGCTCTATGATCTTAAGTGACGATTTCGAATAAAAAAAGAGCAAAAATACATGGGTCGGTTGGAATTAGTTAAGCCTTCACTCCCTAAAGGACTGCTCCATTTATGAGGTTCTTCCTACTGGTTACCAATTTTGCAAAAAAAACTTGTTTATTTTACTTCATACTATGGTGATAAAATAAGGCATACTTGTTGTTGGCATATAAAATTATTATTTTTTTTTTTTTTTTGTTTTGTTTTTTTGGCGGTGAGGTTGGGTTAGAAATGCCTTCGCACCATATAGTAACCGTCGCTACTACGTGTGTGGTGATTCCACTAAAAACATCCCCCCTCTTCTCTTGGAGTTTTCCCTCCACCCCGGGACTGCTTCCGCATTGCTGCGAGGTAGAGGGCCAAGATGGCGTCCTAAGAAGGACACTTACTTACTGAATTTTACCTTTAAGGCTTCAATTACGTCGTCCCAACTTAAGCTGTTGAAAGCATTTCTGATATCCAGTGTGGCTAGTAATACTAAACGTTTGGAGTATCGATTACCTGCCTGGGCATGTTCTACGCTAGCTATTACATCTTGGTTGGCTCCTACGGTAGATCTGCCATATAAAATTATGTTATATTTCTAAATATGCGTAAAAAGTCTATCCAATATAACTCAAAATAAGAAACCAAAATGCAAATTTACTAAAATTGATTGGATATTCATTGTATATTTTGTATCAGTTTCCAAACTTAAAACTTAGAGAAGGAACTTATTATTATTATTATGTGGAGAACTATCACTTTGAGCTGAAATATTTATTGTGCCACCTTCATTGATTCAGCGTCTGTGAGCCCAACTTCCTCAACACATTTTAGTACTTGTTTTATTTTATTGAGTTGTATTTCTTCTTTTTACGTATCAGTGCTGGGCATGATGCCATCATAAGTTTTTCGCTTTCGTTTTCCTCTCTACAGAACCCTCAAGTTCCACTGGAATATATTACCAGGTTAGTAAAATATTGATTCAGTCTACAAATCCCTATAAGAATTCCAGCGATGATTCCAAAATTATTCTTATTTAATGCTATACAATCTTCAAATCGGTTCTGGCTAAAGCTACCTGCCATTGATTTGGATTGCGATAAATGAAATAGATTGTGCCGCTATTATCTACTTTGTTTTTCCTTTACATTCGAAGTAAGGGAGAAGTGTTCCTAGGTCACAAAATGACTCTGAAATGAAGCTAATGAATCTGTATTTTGATACAAAACTTATTAACTAATTTTAATATTAACCAAACAATTATTTTCAATTTCACTTTTTCAATAGGTGGTAACCTGCTCATGTATGCACATTTTAAGGAGGTGGAAAAAGGCGGTGAATATAAAGTGTCTTTCAAAAGACGCGCCTAGATGTTGTTTTTAAATAAAGTATATAACAATTTATATTATTTCAGGTTTCACTATTTTTATCACAATACGACTAATAATAATTATATGTGGAAAATGACATCGTGAAAATTTCCACTATCAACATGTCGAAATATCGATTTAAAGGTTGTTCAGCAGCACTTTGCGCTACGGCAGCAATATTCTCAACAGAACGTCTAGTTTTTGGCCTGCCAGTTTCTTGAAATTTGCTCTTCAACCTTTGAATAGTCGACTCGTTCGGACGATTATTTCCACCAAAAAAATCACGAATTGTGCGATATCTTATTTTTAGAGATTGAACATTTTCAAAATAAGATTAAGTAAATTTACTGCATTGTTCGATCGTATAAAATTGTATATCTATCTGCTGGACAATTGTTAAATATGACATAAAAAGTGCAGTGTAGGAATTATTCATTACTGGCATATAGGCATCGCTTTTCAATATCATTTATTACATTTCTTGGTAAAAGAAAATTTAAGTTAAACAAATGTTAAGATATTTTTTTTCCAATTTTTCACAACTAAAGTTTGCATCTTCAAACAAGGACTTACATAATATTTTAAGAATTTGCTCATTAATGTTTTTATGAAATAGATACATATATAGGTTGGCAAAAAAGTCTTGCGGTATTTTTATTGAATTTTCAATTGTTCATAAAATTGGTTATAATTTAAAGACAAATATGCGATTTAAGTCAAATATGCGCCGTTTTGTTCGATGACGAGTTCCCAACGAGATGCCAACTTCATAATGTCATAATGGCAAAAATGTTGTTTTGCGTCAAGTCGTGTGGCACCCATACATCGAGCTTCTTTTTGAATCCAAGCTTCTTCAAATGGTTTATAACGGTTTGATGACTCATGCCCAGCTCTTGGTCGATGCTACGGCTGCTAGTAGGCCGGTCGCTTTCGATCAATGCAGCGATTTTATAGCAATTTTTGACGACAGGCCTTCCGGACCGTGGCATCTTCGATCACCTCTGCACCAGAACGAAAACGTTGAAACCATCGTTGTGCTGTGGAAATGGAAACTGTATCGGGTCCATAAACTGCACAAATTTTATTGGCAGCATGAGATGCATTTTTGCCTTTATCGTAGTAGTACTGTAAAATATGCCGTATTTTCTTTTTATTTTGCTCCATGTTTTCGACGCTATAACTCACGAACGACTAAAAGCAAACAACAATTAATCAAACACGTGTTAGCACGTGAAAAGAGCTTTCCAAAAAGCTCTAGCGTGAACCGATGCGACGAATACAACTAGAACTACGTGCTTGCAAAGACAAGCTTGCGGAAATACCGCAAGACTTTTTTGACAACAAATTATCTTTATTGGATAGAGCATATATTTTAAGTCATTTTTTGTCACACTATTTATACTCCTACATCCGATTCCTTAAAGTGAAATTATATTTAAATTGGAACTGCTGGGCTGAGACTAGGCACCAAATTGATTTATGAGTTCACAGACAATGCCATAGGCAAATCCTTGCAGATATGTAACCTATTTACTTTTGAAAAAATTGTAAGAGCACCGAGCGAGCATATTGATTTCCGTTATATCGAGGCACTCTTGCTCTGGCATCACATTTAGGAAGAAGAAGAGATGATTTTGCTCCTTCTCTGCCGCGATCTTGCACTGTCCAGATGTAGATGCACTACTATAAATAGAAAATGTTTCCATGAGTTAGAAGATCTCAGCTCGGTGCAAATCAAAGGTCTACTATAACCAAAAACGAACTAAAATATGATACTACACTAGATTTATTTATATTTGTTTTTTTAATTTCTTACATACTTAAAATTCGAACCATTTCGGTAGTGTACTTAAATAATATCTATGTCCGTGTAATTCCTCGTAACTAAGCTTCTATGTTCGCACATGCCAGCTGCTGACGGCGGAAACAAAAATGGAGCTGAATTCAAAATCACCGGCATTAAAAAGACACTTAGAATATAAGTTGGCTTCCCGATCACTAGTCTCTGGCAACTTGTACTTTTTCTTTTTCTTTTTTATAATGCGACATTGACTGCAGAATGAGTCCATAAATTATCAATAGAGTTCTCTGAAAAATTTTCAAGGTATCTCTGTTGATTGACCATCATAACCACACGATACTAATCTCTACTCTTCAAGTTCGGAAAAGATTCATAGTCCTTTTTTACACATTTTTTCTAGGAATGGCTGTCAATGTGCCTTCGGCAGATTTCGCTTGTACTCGTAGTGCTACGAAAAAGAAATGTCCATACTTAAAGGCCGAAAACTAAATAAGCCGTTATCGCCCTCAAATTCCAAAAATAATCGCTTAAAAATATGCTTACCAGGGCGTGACTGTTTCTGCGTCACAGCAAAACTTAATTAGAATTGCCTTTAGGTGTAATATAGTTCAAGCGATGAACAAACAAAAACAAAAAAAGGGAAAATTAATCGAAAATCACCCTGAAATCTAAATGTGCGTTAGTCAGGAAAAGGTCACCATTAAAAGGGATATACATTGAAAGGAGAAGCAGAAAGGAAGTGTTTTTCAAGCACCTTAAAACATTTCACACTTCTTAGTTGCTTTCGTTTTAATTAGATATTGAGACAAATTGTGTACTTTCAGTGTTAATTGGAAAAAATTAATTGTATGTGAGAATTTTTGCACTTATACATGCATACATATATACTAAACCCTAACCCACCACAAGCAACCGCAAAAATCCAATTGCCCCCTGTGCTTTATTTTAATTGTTTGTAGTGGCCAGAGAGCACCCACATCACCAATATTGCAGTGGAAGGGGAGAACGGGTTGGGTTAAATACTGAATTTAACACAGTCCACAAACCACATCTATACCAACAATCTGTTGTTGCTGGAAGTAAATTTCAGGTACAAATGTGTGTGTGTGAGCATTTAGTTCGAGCAACAAAAGCATTTGGTTCCTTAAATTGAACATGAAACGAAATTTAAATTTTGGTCAAACCCACATTTTCTTATAACACTTGTCTCCATTTAGTGGTTATTGAATGTGTTCTGTTAATTTTAGAAAGCAAGCAAATACTGCCGTGAATGAAAACACTGAGTTCACGAAGCAAATTTCGTTTTCCGTATCCATCGTGAAGTTATGCTTCAATCGCATAGTATTTTATTGTTTTTTTTTTTTTTTGTTATTGATAGCACCCCTTCTGGGCTTAGTTAGTTCGCCCCATGACTGATAATAAATTTTGAAAGCCAATGAATGTTTGAGCAATGTCGGATTCTCTCTATAACGGCATACATGGGCTGATTTTTATAGCTTTTTTTAGTGACTTCTTTGAAAATAGTGACATTTTTTATTGCCATTTTTTTAATTGATTGAAAAGCTGGGATTTTTTTTAGCAATATTTTCACCTAAATAGATGTCATAGTTTTTTTTGGCTATTTTTAATCGAAACCTTTAAAATGTAGAGCGAACCTTCTCATGAATTCCGTGCAATCTGCAGTTTATACTTAAATTTTATCTAATTATCTTCAACTAAAACCTGTTTACATTATTTTAGTACTTTTTAAATCCTTACTCCAATTCACTTCAAAAAATTTTAAAACTTAAATAAGTACAATAGTTTGATATGTAAATCTCAAATTTGCATCACATTTTTACGGCTTTTTTCGAACAAAAAAATTTCTTGTTGTATATTTTTTTATTTTTCCTGAATTTAGCATACTTAATAAACAACATAACGGTCAATCGAAAAATTGTTTGAAATCGGCGCATACGTTTTCAAGTTACATGGGAATTGGATAAAGGCAGCTACAGACGCTTACTATAAACCGGAAATAGTTCCATTTAAAACCTGCAGTAAAGAGACTACTTCGAATTTTATTTTAAAAATTTTTGGTCTGCTCCTGAAGTTTGACGATGAAGAAAATGGGAGAGTTCGTGAATATTCGCAATTAAAAAAAATTAGAAAGAACGAAGCTTGTAGCGATTGGACATAACTGCAACCAGTGTAAGGCGAATTTAACTCTTAACCCTCTATCCAGTAAGACCGTCCACAGACGGTCATCATAAAACCCTCCTTGGTTTTATATGGAATTTTCTTTTTCGTGTGAGCTGACATGGCTGCCTTGAAACGGCTATAACGGAACCATTCCAAATCATTTATAGTGTTCAATTGTTTTATTTTGATGTTTATCGTCAGTTTACTAATGGCCGTAGTTGAAATCAGTCGAAAAAATTACAATTGAAAAATGCATCTTTTCGTTTGTGAAAAAGTGACCAAACATTCCAGAAATTTTTTCAAAAATTCAAAACAGGTATGTTTCTTCATCACAGTGAAATAATCATTCACATTCAATTTTAGATGTTACCTAGCATTATACGGTGAAATGAAAAATAAAAACTTCCTCTTATTGTATTGAATTTAAAATTACTTTGGTTTAATTTTTACGCTTAATCCAGAAAGATCGTCTGTAGACGGTCTACCTTTTTTGTTACCTGGCGAGTGAACAAATCAGGTAATGCAAAATAGAGTTCAAATTCGTTTTTAGCGTACCAAAACTAACGTTATATGAATTTTACATGATTTTTTGACGATTATTTATAGTCTGCTGGATAGAGGGTTAAGACTTAAAAAATTCTCTTCACTCCCTTGGTGCAATAATTAAATCCATCGCCAATTCGTTAGTTACTTCCACTGATATTAATTGTTTTTCTGAAAAAAAAAAAATCATCCTCTGAGACGAGACTCAATTCCATTTTAACGGCTACGTAAGAAAAAGGAGTGTCACACTTGGGCAGTGAAAAATCTATGGATATTCATTGAGATGATAAGTGTATTTGACGAAAATCTTAACCAAAGTCCAACCAGGTTTTTTCTTAGAAAGCGGTTTGAAAATAGTGCGTGCGGATTTCTGAGTGATTCACGATTTGCTCTTTTGTATAATTTTAATTGTTCTATGTTGTTCAAACATAATTTTATAGTTCGGAGCCACTTATTATAAAGTATAGTTTCCCAGAACATCAATACACTTCTTTTAAAAAGATTCCAATTTACGAATTCTATCCCTGAAGTTGGAATCTAGAAGGGCTGCAAAATTTACTTTCACAGGTGTCAAATGACCTCGTCATTTGATGAAAAAACGCTCTCCACGCGTGCAATTTTTTAGGTCTGAAAAGAGATGAAAGTCGCTAGTGGCGTTTCAATTCAGCAACCTATTTTTCTACTATACTAATTGATTGAAAATAGGGTATACCGCTCAACATTCGTTCATAAATTTCCTTTGCTTTTAAATTTTCCAAAAATAAAAATTCAATTTCTGCACGATATTTGATTTTTTCCATTGTAGAAAATAATGTAACACGTCGCTGCTAGATGGCTTGTAATCAAAGAATTAATTGACTTTTTGAAATGAAACCTTACATACGTTTATAGGAAGGCCAGTACAAAATTTAGGCAAGCAGCTATGCCCTCTCTTATCGAACTGCAAAACTTATTAAACAACCTAGTAAAAATTCTCTTTATTTTTTTCAAAATACTTTAATGATACTTCTTAAATTCGGATTAATTTTGACAGCCGCGGCTAGTTTCTTTTGTTTCAGGTCCACTGTACATGAGCAGGTTCATTTGACCTCGCTCGTGAAAATCCACCGGCGTTAAGTCTGGGCTCCGTGTCGGCCATTGAATTGGTTCATCTCTTCCAATGCTCGAATACTTCTACTGTAGTGAGCTTGACAGCCAGCCAACTTCTTGCATTTAGTGATATTTAGAAGGAATTATGCTGCCGCCTCATAGATATTGCCCCAGTCGAAGCGCTCAAAGAGACTTACTGACCGTCCGCATTAAATGGCACCTGCAATACTTTTGCAATGGCCAAGGAATGTTTACTGCAGTAAAGAAAAGGAAACAAGACGACTCTTTAGTTTTAAGAGCATTTTACCACAGCTTAAATTTATTATTTTGAGTATACAAATGCACACATTTTCACCAAGCACTAAATCTTCTGGCACTTTAAGAAAATATTTTCTCCATGCCACTATTTATGTGCTTTTAATATGGCATTCGGCAAATACTCGTGCTATTTATGAGGTTTAAATAAATAACATTAAAATAACAGAAAATCAGTTTAATTGAGCATAATTTGCACAAACAGTTCCTTCCAAAGGATAATTTCAACATGTCCAGTCATTTTATGCAACGCAGCTTTGCTTCGTGACCCACAAATTAATGTATGCTGCTGTTGTTGTTGCATTTTATGGCTATTTAGTGTGCTCAGTACTGGCTGCACAATAGTCTTGATTAAATTTGAAGACAATTTTCCACATGACAAAATTGCAAAGAAAGCAATTATCCTTTTTAAGAACAGGCACAAGCTGGAGCTTGTGGTGCATGAGGCAACATTAGAGGAAAGCGTTCAGAGAGTACAAATGTATGTCTTTTGCGTGTGCTCATAAATGTATGTGACTTCACCAAAAACAGTAAAATGTACGTCTATACATATTTAGCAAAGCAAGAGACAAATAAAAAATATGGCTGTGCGTAGGAGAGAAATTGCTAGCTAAAGTTAGGAAGGTAGTTTTGTCGCATAGCAACATCTACTCGCATTCGAAGATCTATGGCAAAGTCATTGCTTGGTTTATTTGATGGCGATGTTTATGTTTTGGCACAAAATATATTAAATTAGACCATTCAGACTATAGTTTGCCTTTCACATAAGCGAGTACCGGCTGTTTGCTTTAAAATTTGTTGATTTATAAATCATGTAGCTATTCATTTTATTTGAAGAATTGCACATATATATGGGGCATTCTTTCTGAACGTGAGACCCCCTGCCCCCAGAATAGATTTTGACGAAAAGAGGTCTATGAGGGCTTAAAATGTAGGTAATTATGTTTACTTTCGAAAGCAAAGTGGCACTTCTTGAAATTCAAAATGGCGGATCCAATATGGCGGATTCAATATGGCGCAATTTAGCAGTTCGTGCATCAGATTTATGCTATGAACTGATGATAAAAAATGTGATGAATAATCAGTGACCAATAAAAATAAATAATTAACTTGGAAATATGTAAAATTAAATCCAATGCAACAATTTTACTTAAAAATAAATAAAGAAAACACGAAATAGCATAAATCTGATGCACGAACTGCAAAATTGCGCCATATTGAATCCGCCATATTGGATCCGCCATTTTGAATTTCAAGAAGTGCCACTTTGCTTGCTATATATATATATATATAACAACAACAAATCTTAAAGCAATCAGCCGGGGGAGCGAGGGAGAGAGAGAGATTGATTATATATGCCATAGATCTCAACATAAGATACAGCGCCTGGTGGCAGAACTAGGAGTTAAAAGCTAAATTAAAAAAGAAGTAATAGTAAGAAAAGTTTATTTCAGTAATTATTACAAAGAAGTTAAGTTCTCATTTTTTAATTTTTTTTCTTATTTCTTCTCAATATTGACCGTTACATCGGACACACTCATGGAATTTGGCTTCGGTACTCCGTGCTACTCGTTGAAAAAGTGATGTCGGGATGACATTAGCCTCTCGAGCGATATTTTCTTTTAGTGCTGAGATGGAAGCTGGGCTTGTTTGAAATACTAAAGCAAAAAAAATTGTACCAAACCCAGTGCAACCTGGGTGTCGTTACAACGGCTTATCCGTTTGTTAAGGGGACAGATACCTGTAAACGGCCATATTTTCCCTGATTTTCATTAAAATTTATTTATAAATTAAAGTAATTTTTTTTTTTTATTTTAATAATTTAAAATGCCGGACGTACACTCAATTCTTCCAGGAAGGTGGCAGTGGGGCTTCTCAATCGACGGGCATTGTAGCATCGGCGTCAGTGACCTAGTACAAAACACCAACAATTTTTTTGTTTATTAATGTCATAATTTCTATGTGATTAAAAACAAATGGAAAAAAATCACTTAAAGCAGCATCTCCATAAACTTTTTGTAGCTCTTGATGCGCTTCAGCGGCCTGTTTTTTGAATGAAAGAGGAAAATCAACACTTCCCGCAAGTGGCGATCATTCGGCACAAAATTAGACATTTTCACAAAACCAAAAGTATATGATACCAAAACAGAATCACTAATCTGTCGAAGCAGTTTGTTTACCATATGTGTAGGTACATGCATGTTATCCATTCATGAAATACCTTTTAAAAGGTAAGATTGCACAGAATGAGTACTGAAAAAATTAAACTAAATAAAGATATTGTAAATAAATAAGAATTTTAAATAAACTTTGGTACTGTAAGACTAATTACAATAAATTGAACACGAGGCAGAAGGTATTTCAGATCCCTCGATACCGTTTCACAGCCTTTGCTCGGGTACATTCCAGAAAGGAAGTATTCACTTTCTACTGAGTGACCATTAATTGCAGTACCAGAGACTCTGCTTTGGCATAAAATTTTAATATATGAACAATATTTCAAACTCAGCTCCTCCTGAATGTACTGAAAGGGCTCCTTTGTCAAGAGAAAGTTTGAATATTACAATTAGTTTAAAAATATGTAATGAATGGTTTATAAATAAACCTTACAAAATAAATTATAAAATATTACGTAGTTTGCCGAATTGCCTGCCATTGCTCAGCCATCTATTTTTATGTTTTCGGTATCACCTGAACTTCAATACGAAGGCGGAACATGTTAGGTCTTGCTTAGTTCAAGTAATTTTATCAAATTATTTTAACAATATGACTTTCTGAATTGAAAAAGCATCCATTCAGATAATAACATTAACGTATGACATAACCTTTTTTTCAAACGATTGTTGATAGGTTGACGGATGTGACAATTCCTCTATGAAATTTGCACACAGAATGAACATAACAAAATTTGTTGTGAAATTGGCTCAATATTGTTTGCTATTGGTAGCTCAATCAACCTCTTCAACAAAATAAAAATACTGCTCGGTCATCATATCCCTGCAAATGCCAAACTGTAACTTTATTTTATAGTAAAGAGGCTGGTCTTCAACTAAATGTGCGCTCGCTTATTAAGTCCACCATTCAACAAGAAATGCGACATGCCAAATATGAAATTTTTTTAAATTCAGCTCTTCTAACTGAGTAATTATTTTGAATGTGCCACCGAATAATTTTGACGTACTTTTCCGATGGTATAAATCCTCTTCGATTGTTCCTCCTAATAGGGCATGCCTTTAGTAGGGCTCCAGATGCATCGCCCTTAAATGGCAAACTCTGCAGTATTACTAAACACGCTGATTTATTTATTTACATAAATATTTTTTCTACATACTTATTTGATCTCTACGCAGCTTATACACCCATATATTTAAATATTTATCGTTCAACCAGTAGCAAATGAGCAATTTCATTTCTGCTCTATTGTGCCATAAAAAAGTTTAAACTATGCAGCACTAATTTCTAAAAGTGGTTTCGTCACACTCCTTGTGGCTTAATTTCTTTGCTGTGCCACTTTCATGTGCTCAAATATGTGTAAGCATAAGTTTTCGCATCTTTTGTGTACAATCAAGAAATTTATATTTTATTTACAATCCTGTTTAGTCCATTATTTATTGAACAACTTGCAAATTGAATATCTTATCTAGAGACTCATTTGTGAATTCATTAAAGTTGCAGTTTGGTAGTAAAGTTCTTGTTTTTATTAACAGGCATTCATTAGACTTCAAGTGTGCTGGTGCGTATACGTAACATCGTTGGACGATGAGTAGAATGCAGACGTACGAGAATTTATGTATTTGCATACTTCGTGGCTGGTTGACTGTTGTTAGTCTGCAATTTAAAGAATTTGGCTGCTTTAACAGAAGCTCGTTCGTGTTTCGCATTAGAAATTATTTGAAATTTTCGGTTAAATGAAGATAAATTACGATTTTGTGCCATAAATCAATTAAATGAAAGAAAATAGAAATGATAATAAATTAACTAAAAATTTAGGACACAGTTGGAAGATAAGAAGATAAATAATTTAACTTTTCACAGATTTTTTACTAAAAAAGGGGTTATGCAAATAAAGCATTGAATTCATAGATCACCAGGGCTTATGTCCAGTTGTATATTAATTTATGTATATCTGTATGTGGGTGTGACAAATACGAGTCTTAGAGTGAATTCGTTGCTTTTCACAATAGAGGCTTTAAATTACTAATAAATTAGGCATCACTTAGTAGCAGATTGAGGCATGTAAAAAACTGCATAGTGAGTGCTAGGAATTATCAATCGAAATGACTTAGTGATGTCTGAGATGAACCACAGGAATTTATAATACAGAAAAGGATTACCCAACCTAAAAAATGGAAAATCCAGTATATCTGAGTGAATTGATTAATTTCTTTGATTGATAATTAAGTAGGCTGAGTATGTTTACTTTGGGTTCAATCAGTTTCATCAAAAAAAAAAGGGAAATATTTTTATTCTTCTACCACAGAAGTGATAAGGTTGATCAATTCATACTGAGGGAAGTATGAAAGCTGCGGTTCGTAGAAATTGAAGGGTCGTAACGCATATCGCGTTATTTTATATACTTGATAGGTAGTCTTCGACATATCGAATAAGTCCTTTATATAAAAATAATACTTTAGCAGAATCGAAAAGGGTAACCTTGTTCGTATCGAATCGATGAAGTGGATAATCTTCAGTGTTAAAGGATTATACTGTCAATTTTGACAAGAATATCCTAAGTTACTTTGTGATAAGTCAACTTTCTGATAGGCTTGTTTTTACTAGCATCGCTTTTGTGACTATTTGGAAGATTTACGATATGAAATAAAACTCCTAATGTGAGTGATTTAACTTTTAGTGTGGCCGTTATTGCTGTTGCAGTTCAATCGACCTTGCCAGTGCGGGGTAGTCAACGATCGTCATCATCTAGCTCATCTAACGCTAGGACCAAGAAATATGCTGTTACGACAGGTTGGGCCCAGAGTGAGAGGGGTGAGTAAATTTAAGAGGGCATGTGAATAGGTGGTTAGTATCGTGCGGTGTACCTTCACATGCCTGATATTTATTGAGTATCTCATCGTCGATTGTGGATAAGTGGGAGTTTAACCTGCTCAAATAGCCATACCGTTGGATTTCGATAACGGCACTCGGGAGTTGGGTGGTTAAGAGGGTGGTGATAGTCTTGCAATGAAGGTAGTTTGATATCACCCTTTATACTGTCCGGTTCAGTAGTTGCAGTTGTGATTGGCCCTGTATAACTTTTAATGCTTTTAATTGTTGAACAAAAAAGATGCCTTAAAAAAATAGAAGGAGAAAAACTTTCAATGGTGCTATCAAAGAAGGAAAATTTTTGAATAGGTTCACCGAGAGACCTGCTTTAACCATTTTTGGTGACTGCTTAAGACTCATGATTACTTCATATATATCAGCGTATAAAAGTATAATTTAAAACACTAACATTTTTAGAAAGAGAATTCATATAATCGTTAATTCGTACAATTAAGTCCATTGTACTGCAATCGGATTCCCTTTTAATTTTCTTTAAATCTACCCGACCTCCGAAGAAATCTGAGTAGATCTTGTGGTGCCAAGGAGCCAAGGAGGTCGCTTCTTAACACATCAGTGCCAAAGACCTCAAACCTGATTCGAGCGGAGGCGGGGCAGACGCACAGGAAGTCGTCCGTCGTCTCATCCTCATCTTCACAAGCTGTGCAGAGTGCACTGTCCGAGATGCCTATCTCTTCATATGCTTCGCCCACAGAAAGTGGTCCGTCATCCGTCCAATCAGCTGTCCGCAGCCCTTCTGCTGAATGATAGCAGGATTTGCGACAGCCGGTCGGACATGACAGGTAACATCAGTTTTGCCCATCTGCAGCCTCTCTTAGCCTGCCAAGCTCTCTTGTAGGTTGTAGTGACCCATTTGCAAACCATCGACAAGTAGTCGACGAAGAAATTAGCTGCTTCCGTGGTAAAATTTGACGTTTACAAGAAACGTCATTGGGAGTATTTGAAACACCTTTTCTAGTTTGAGCGCTGGAAAACTTTTTTGTTTATCTGGGCAACATCACTATAGTGATATTTGTTTCAGTTGAATAATCACTTATTGTACTACTTTGTCTGTAACTCAAAATATTTCTAATGATTGCTAGCTGTGAAGTTTTTATCTTATTTCTTAAGTTTTAAAGATGCTTTGACTGTTTCGAAAACTAAGGAAACTTATGTGGTAAATTGGAATGTGTTGGTACATTTTCTTTACTAGAATTAAAAGTAGTCCTTTGAAATTCATGAAAACAAGCCAAGCCAAAAACAACATCGCAGTTTTCTATCTAAAATATGAAATTTAATTTATTAAAGTTGCAAGAATTGAAGTTAAGTTATATTTTTGGAATTTCTTAGGGATCACAAAAAAGTGATGTACACTGTTTGAAAAATAGTTAAGAATGATGCGTTGTCAACCATATGTGCACCTCTCTTGTCGAGTACGCTGCCGTAACGGTACTTTTTGCGCATGAGTATATTAGTTGTGATCACATTTCGTGAAATGCGTTCAATTATCTATTGGGTTGGCAACTAAGCAATTGCGGATTTATTTTTTTAAATCAAAGACAATTTTTTCGTGTAAGTAAATAACTTTTTTCTGTAATGATGTATTGCCCATTTTGATCAATGACCTTTTGCCATCTTTCAGGCAGCATCACAATCCCACGTTCACAAACCTTATGGTTTTTATTAGTAAAAAACTGAATCAGGTACGATTTGACATCATCATCATTATTAAAATGTTTACCATTCAAGAAGTTTTGTAAAGATCGAAACAAGAAGTAATCAGATGGTAGACTCCACAAATATGGTTTCTGGCACGAAGACTGAACTTCGGGACACAGAGAAATCTGTAAGTTGCTGTCGGAGCAGTATCCACTATTTTTGGCACCTAAAGATGACCTGATACCCACAGTTTCATTTGGAAGGAAATCTGATGTCAGATTTCCATTGCGTGAGTAATGGAGCAATCCAGAATGCATGCAGGGAGGTTTGACTGATATTTTCTTTACCGATGGGTCTAAGACTGAAATAGGGTCTGGAGCCGGATGGTATTTAAACGATAGTAATAAGTATCACTATGCTATGGGGGGAATGGCAACTGTTTTCCAAACAGAAGGTTTTGCCATCCTAAAAGTAGCCGAATGGATAATCGAGAGGAGATGGAGCGGGAAACAGATTGGAGTCTTCAGTGACAGTCAGGCTGCATTGAAGGCCCTGGAAAATGCGAAGCAAACCTCAAGGATTGTTCAAGAATCTAAGAAGAAGTTTAATTCTGTCGCAAGACAAAACAGGCTTGTACTTATATGGGTTCCGGGACACTCCGGCGTTCAAGGAAACGAAATTGCCGACCAATTGGCCGACCGTGGATCAGCGGTGCCCCCACAGGGGCCAGAGCCAATAATCGGAATCAGTCCTGCAGGAATCAAGAATTGGATCAACGATTATGTAGGCAATCTACATAAAGAGCGATGGTCCGGTCTAGAACGCTGCAGAACTGCAAAGTGTTTTGTGACAAGTCCGAACAGAAAACTGTCAAACTTTCCACTAAAACTTAGAAGGAAAGACATTCGGTTGATGGTCGGCATCATTAAAGGACACAACCCATGGGGTCAGCATATGACCACCATTGGAATCATCGAGGACCCGGTATGCCTGTCATGCTTGGAGGATGCGGATAGCACTGAGCACTTTCTCTGTGAGTGTCCTGCCTTTGCTAGAGCTCGACTACGAGTATTGGGTTCCGATGTCATGAGAATGAGTAATATTCGTTCTCTAAAACTGGAGGATATTTACAGATTTGCCACAGAATCCGGAAAATTCTCACAGGACTAACTATCTCTATCTCTGTCTCTATTCTTTCCTATCTCTTTCTCTGATACTTTTCTCCCTCCCTCCCTGACTATCTACCCCCTTTCCAGAGCTTTAAATACAATGGGCTCTTTAGCCTGAGTGTTTTAGGAGCCACCAAATCTCCTGGTGCTCCTTGGCTCGACCTTTTCAAATTCAATTCAAATCAAATGGTGCAAGGTCAGGACTATGTGGAAAAACATCCCAACCAAGCTCCAATAATTT
The DNA here is from genome assembly GCF_027943255.1 of Anastrepha obliqua. Taxonomy (NCBI): domain Eukaryota; kingdom Metazoa; phylum Arthropoda; class Insecta; order Diptera; family Tephritidae; genus Anastrepha; species Anastrepha obliqua. Next base: position 62,514,937 of record NC_072893.1, on the reverse strand, counting down.
TTTTCCGAGTGGCCAAAGATGTGTGTGGCCTTGCATTGTCATGATGGAATACAATACCTTTTCGATTTGTCAATTCGCGCTGCTTTTCTTCAATCGCATTGTTTTATTTCGTTAGTTGTTCAATGTACTATAGACATCAGAATTGGTCGTTCGGTTGGGTGGTAAGAGCTCAAAGTACATAACTCCTTTGTAATCCCACCAAACTGATAACAAAACCTTCTTTTGATGAATATCAGCTTATAATGTGGTTTGAGTTGGTTCACCTGGCCTGCTCCACGATATTTTCCGCTTGATATTTTGCTAAACAACCCATTTTTCATCGCCAGTTATCAGTCGTTTTAAAAATGGATCATTTTCATTATGTTTCTTTAGGAAATCGCAGCTGTTAATATGTTGCATTAAGTGCGTTTCTTTCAGTTCGTGAGGAACCCATGTATCGAGTTTTTGGACATAACCAAGTTGTTTCAAGTGATTTTCAATGCATGTATGTGGTACATGAAGCTTCTCTGCAATCTCACGTATTGTACTGTGACGATCCGAATCGATCGATTATTGCTTTGATTGGGTGTCATCAACTTCTACTGCACGACCAGAGCGTTTTTCATCTTTGAGTGAAAAATCACAAGAACGAAATTTGGCAAACCAATTTTGACACTGCCATTCTTTTAAGGCTACGTCACCATAAACAGCACACACTGCGGTTTTCCCTTTGTGGAAATAAAAAAGCAAAATTTCACGAAAATGTTCCCTTTGATTTTCCATTTTTCAACGAACGCCAAACGAAAACTACGCAACGGATCAAAAAACTGCTTTTTACTGATTGACAGCTGAATTACCAAAAACCTTTTTTTTACTGATTGACAGCTGAATTACCAACTATCAAATAACAAAATGTGTTTTACATTTGGTCTGCAAACCTAAAAATTCAACTGAAGCCGTCTATGAGTGAAATCCGCAATTACTTAGTTGCCAACCCAATATTTCTCATGAAAGTTCGCAATGATTTTTTGTGTTTTAGTAGGATTAACAAATTATTTATGTATACTTTCCCCTTTCGACTGGATTTTTTATGATTCTGAAGTATTTTTCTCAAAGGTATTTCGCAATGTATTAACTTTTGCACATGAACTAAAAAATATATATTAAGTTTTTCTTAAATAAAATTAAAATTTATATTTATAAAATTGAATTCAAATTTATAAAATAAAACTTAATATGCAAAACATTTAAGTGATTTTATTGAAAAAAGTCTCAAATGGAGAGATCTGGGTATCGTTCTTAAGTATTTTTTAACGGGTGTAGGTTCGATAGCGGGATTGATGATTTGCGGTTATTGATATACCCTTAATACCATTGCTTACAAATTTAAGGCCTAGAAAGCTAAATACTCAAATTTACGGACCAATTTGCGTATACATGTATGTACATGTATATACATGTACAAATATAATATATATGTGTATATGTATGTAACCGCATATATTTCACTCACCGAATTCTGAATTTTAACGGTTTTGTTACCCATTGTTCTCCATCAATTTTGCATTTGTCTGCATACTTGACCTATTAGGTTCCTTTTTCTGTATCTCGGTTGCGCGGTTGGTTTGCTGCGAGGTTGCTTGTTCGTGCGTTCCATGATTGTAACTTTTCCCCGCTTATTTTCAGTGGCATGTTGTCACAAACATAGTTGACATAGTTACGAGTGCATGCTAGTGTTTTTATCCATTATTTTATATTTATATATACATACGTTTGTGTTATAAATATTTCAACATAAATGCAGCGGGGCATAGTAACTCGAAGAATTATTTGGTTACTGGACTTTTGATTGTTTTGGTGTTGATATTGTGTGCCATAAGCAATCAACTCGCAACTGGAAGCTCACATGATAAGTGAATACATATGTACCATACATATACATAGGTTCATAATAAGCGGTGAGTATAGAACATACGTGCAAATATATGAATGCAAATTTTACTGCATGGCGCAGCTACAGCATCACCAACAACCGCAAAAATTTGGTTAATTAAATCTGCTTAAATTTAGTACTCAACATTTTCATTGGAGCTTATTTTTATTTTTATTAAGAATGCAAGTGTGGTCCCAATACTGAAGAGGAGTAAACAAAAAAAATGAAAAAAAAAAACTAGAGAAAAGAACGGAAGAAACAAAATATACATGAAACGAAAATGCATTTATTCAAATACTGGGTGATCCATCCAAAATTTTGAATTAACTTATACTAGTACAATATATATGCATAACTGGCGCTTATAACCTGCGTTGTGTGTTTGGCCGAGAATAATTCTTGATTTCTCTCTCTCTCTTCATAAAAACAGACTTGCCGTTCGGAGGTGGCATAAAGTTACTAGTCCATCTATTTTTGGAAAGCATCAAGACGCACACAAGAATAAGAGGAGGATCTTTTGTCTGCGTCTTGATGCTTTCCAAAATTATATGGACCAGCCACTTTATGCCACCTCCGAACGGCAAATTTGTTTTTATGAAGAGAGAGAGAGAAATCAAGAACTATTCTCGAAAGTTTGCCATTGCCTGCGAGGAGCGACCGCCAATTGCCTTTTATGAGGCTACAAATAAAATAAGCATCCATATTTTTGCCATTTTTTTTAATATCGAACACGAGTTTGTTCTGTTTAAGCGACTTCCGCTTTAGTTCATTTAGCGATATGTATTTTTGTTTGCCATTTCATCTGCCGAGCAGATCGCTGCATCTCTGAAGCGCTTATGAATTGGTATACTTACTGCCAGTTTGAAGACTTTGTCACTGTTTCACATCAAGTTCTTTAAATAAGAGCGCCACCACAAATTGCCAAGCTACAAGGCTCAATAAATGTATCCAAAAGTATTTAGCCGTACCACTAATAAACTTTATGAGCTATAAATCTCAAATAAATAATCACATAAGACAGTTTATTTTTAAGCTCAGGTATCATTTTCCGCATCACCTGTTTCCCCACTTTCCCTAAGCTAATCTTATTTCAAGGGACTTTCATGTCTGGACTTAGCCATATAACCTCTTTATGTAGCCTTCTTCCATGTAGCCTTTTCTGCTAATGCAATTTTACAGCGCATTTTCGTGGCTCTCGTTATTTACTAAGCGACCCCGATTTCCCTTTTAAACTCTTCAATTGCGTTTATTTGGTTGATGTATTCAACATTTATCAATAACGTAGCTCGCGGTCGTCCCTTTATCCATGAATACTACTTTTTATTTCCGATATTTGATTTTAATAGGTTTTTCTAACAAGAAGCGACCCTTTTATAAATTTCTAGTCAATAATTTCATTTTAGCTGCAAAAGTCAATCAAATCGGTAGTTCAAATTTCAAACGCTAAATGGACCACCCTGTACTTATGTCCGATATTTGTAACTTAAAAGTAAATGATGTCGATCTTTATTTTACTTTCATCCATGCAGTCTAAATTTTGGCCAAAGTACATATTCCAACGTTTCCTTCAATTTTCAAAATACTTTTCATGGAATCAATTTCAGTTTCCTTCGCAAATTCCACTCGTCTCACAATTCCCCTACGAAGTGATAACTTGAATTCGTGGAAATATCGAAAAAGTTGCGCGCTGAATATGAACGTGATGAGTGTTACTAAAGTTCTTCTTCTTCTCTACCCGCTTTAGAGATTTTGACCTTGCGGAACTCGGTCAATTCTGTCATCTACTATTCAATATTCGTAGGAGTCACATTGACACTCACAGGATTAAATGTGTGGAAAGGATGATTGCTGTGTAGAAACTACAATAAAATCTGGATTTTGAACCGACTTAGTCCCACCTTCTGCACTTTTAGCTCATTCGTGAAGCGCCATTTGGATGATCGTTAGTTCCTTTACATGTCAAGTTCTCTTCACCAGTCTTGATGTCTTCGATAAAATTTTGTGCCAAATGAATAATTTTTCCTACAACAGTAACACGATGCTGTGTTTGCAAAAAATCGGCTATCGGCGCGAGCAATGCCTCCAATCGCCTAATCCTCAAAAAATAATGGTTTTCATTCATCTGATTGAGAGCTGTTATATATCTGCTGCCTTACATTTTTAATATTTTCGTCAGGCACAAAGGCGGAAACGAGTGGGGTTCCAATGCGTAGATGTTTGATATACTTTGACCTCTTCCAGTGACATGGTTTTCGTCTTCTTAAGCGCAGCATATTGCAACCCTCTCATGTGTTTTTTCTTTTGTCTTGAATGCTCGACATTTTTGATGTATGGAAGAACACCTTCCTCAAAAATGGAAAAGGTAAAATTTTGACGCGCAAAGCCACTTGAAACTTGCAATAAATTGCCAAAATTCAGTTGGCTATAAAATTGCGTAATTTCTAAAAATTCTCGTTAAAAAGTGTGAAGTCTTGATTAAAATTTTTTGGTATTTTTGAAATTTGCTTAAAGTTTTAAACTTGGATTTATGTGGTTTTTGTAGCTTATGTTACGTTACGGTGTAGCGGTTGTGCACACTGCGATACATTCAGGCTTATAACCTCTTGTAATACTGCAAGGGGAACTTGCCCTGATCCCTTAAAGCCAATGAGAACTTTTAAGAATCTTCAGACGATCCCTGATTTCCACATTGCTGGGGTTTTCATTAAATGGCGTATCTTCGTCTGGATAGACAGTAATGCAGAGTGTGAGAGATATTTCCTTCTTCTTCTTTGTTTAGTCAGCTTCAGCAGAAGTCGTGTGTCTTTATGCCTGGTCGTGCCTACTTATAAGACAGTGCCCCGTTGTAACCGAAACCAGTGCGTTAAAGCTGGCTTGTTCTGGCTAAACAGAGATTCTGTGTACTTAGCATTAAGAATCGGCCATAGTTGTAGTGCGATTTTACACATGGGTTTGTTACGCCAACTTTTATTCGCCGCTCTTACAATTTTCTCCAAAATAAGTAGCATCCATGTCTGTACGGGTATGTTTCTGTGTATTCATCAGTCAGCTCGGTGTCAAGTTTCGCTAGTTCATCAACCCTACCGTTGCCATCGATGGTGCAATAGCCAGAAACCCAAGGTTTTTGTAGGAGTATAAACTACTTTTCCGTAAAAAAATATTAAAGTTATCTACATGGGAACCAAATATGATAAATTATCAAAACTTGTCAATAAGTTTTTGGGCTAAAGTTGGAAAAGTTTAGCCCGTTCCTGTTTGCTCATAATCGAAGCACTATTATTAATAATACTAAAGACTGAATAGTATATTATAAGGGTACAAAATTAGGCGCACTTTTGTCGCAGTGCGAAATGTAGTTTGCCCGTACAAAAAAATTTAAAAAGTTATTCAAACACAAAATTCGATGATTAATTTTGCGCCGCCTTGTATATATACAGACACAAGAGCATTCTTATAAGTATGATATATTTATTTTTTATCCCTGCACTTAGATTTTCAGTTTGACTTCCATTTCCTTGCTTTTTCCATCCTTTTTGCGGCTTTCCATCTTCGCGAGCGGCTTCGCATTTTTATGGCGACCATATCGCTTGAACATCGTTAGGTTTCGCGGCGAAAAACTTTTTACGCTTTCATATTTTTTTTTCTATTCGCAAATGGATATCTACATTACCGAACTAGGTAAAGATGCAAATTTTGGTCGTTACATCTGGCAAGTCGTGCCTAGCCTTTTAAGCAAATGATTTTCCAATTGTGTTCTGCACAGGGTTTGGATTGCAGATATTGCCGCAACAATAAACAAAGAAGTACAAAAACAGAAAAGCTTTAATTGAGATTTCGTAACAGTTTCATAAACATTGCCCATTTTTGTGTATGCTGCCTCTTTAACTGGAAAACCAAATTTCATTTCACACGCACATACATATGTAGGTAAATAGGTGCTTTTCGGTTTGAGGCGAGCTACTCACACAACTTTTTCGCGGAGCCTATAGTTATTGACTGAACGTGACTGCGTTGGCGTCCGTGGGTGTGCCAATGTAGAGTGTGGAGTATGTTTACAGTTATTTGTGAAAATATGTGCATATCGGTGTTCCGTTTGTTTGGTATCTGGAAGGGGAAACCACATTTTTTGATGGTTCGCAACCAGTAGTAAATTTGGCAGACGAGATAAAGAAATGTATGCATTGCTTTTGTGATAATGCCGAACCAGTATTTGGTTTCGTCAGGTGAGCTGAGGTGAGGTGAACTGAGGCTATTTTAGTTAAGATTAGTGTATGTTTTGATAAGGTTATGTTTTTGAAGCTCGTCAGGCTAGGGTAGATTAGTTTTGGTAGGTTAGGTTAGGTGAGTTTAAGTTTACCTCCAGTTAATTATGGGTGGCTAGTTTTGTTAGATTAAATTAGTCTCGCTTTTGTTAGAAAAAGTTAGGTTATGTTTAACTAAATTTAATTTAAGGGTATATAAACTGAGCTTAAATTTTGTGAGATTAGGTAAATTACGTTTGACTAATTTTGTTATATTTAATTAGTTTGATTTTCGTAGGACGAAGTTAGAATGTTTTATATTGGGTTGTGTTTGGTTAATTTAAGGTTAGGATAGTTGAGATTGATATTAGTAAGAATAAGTTAACTTATGACTCTTTAAATTATGTTACGGTGGCGGAATCGTGTCCGTTTTCATACGTACAAAAATGCGGAAACATTAGGACCGAAAACACTAAGTGTCAAATAGTTGTGGGAATTAAATTCACAAATAAAACGAGTTTCTTAGATTTGGTTTGATTTGCTGCTGGGCACTCAATGCCTAAATCTCAGTATCTAAATCTACGTAATTGCTATATCCTGATTTGTTTATTAATTTTTCAGCGCTTTTCGGTCTATTTGGCCAGTGACGTTTTAGAATTCCAAAACCTTTTTTATGCAAGCTTTCTTCTAATTTGAATTTCTTGTAATTCAGGGTAAGTAAATATATATTAATTATTTTTCCCATAGAATCGAAAAGGTGCTCGGGCCATAGGCTAGACTCAAGTTACGGCCACTCTAGCATTCCTAAAGACTTTGAGTTCATCCCCATGGTGCTGGATCACTGTACACCCACGCTAGGTCCGAGCGGACCTTTTCCTACTTACATTCCCTCAAGGGATGAGTGGGCGGGGTGCAACATTTGGCGGCAAGGCATGGCAAACATGTTCACGGATGGCTCGAAATTGGACGGAAGGGTTGGTGGGGCAGTATTCTGTAAGGAGCTCCCCATCCAGCTCAAACTTAGGCTTCCGGACCACCGTAGTGTTTTCCAAGCGGAGGTATCCGCAATTAACGAAGAGGTGGACTGGTTGCTTACTTCGGTAATTACGTTAAGGAAGTAAATATTTACTCTGATAGCCAATCGGCAATTAGGAACTTGGACTCGCTGCTTGTGCGTTCGAGATTGGTCGGGGAATGTCTGGCTTCTCTCACGATTGCATCCGAATAATTCGTCATCAGGCTCATTTGGGTTCCCGGTCACAGCAGCATAGAGGAAAACTGCTGGGCTGATGAGCTGGCTAGACAGGGAATTTTGGAAATGGTTTCGTCGCGAAATGAGAGAATTGGGGCTCCCCTGAGAACCTGTGGTCTGCTCCTGGAAAGATGGGCCTCAAGTGAACTCAGCGAGCGCAGGGCTAGTGCGCAAACGTGCAAGGTCGCGAGATCCTTCTGGCCACGGGTAGATCGGGGACGCTCAAGGGAACTTCTAAGGCTAACAAAGCCCCAGGTATCGAATTTGGTGGGCATTCTTACCGGACATTGTCCGTTAGGTGTTCATGCCGTGAGACTTGGGATTGCCTCAAGTCCGTTCTGCAGAAACTGTCTGGAGGACGAGGTGGAATCATTTCAACACCTTCGTCTCAGCTGCCCTGCTCTCGTCTGGCAAAGACTCAGTCATCTGGGCTCTCACCTTTTCGCTACGCCTGCGGATATAGCCGCACTCCTTCTTCCTTCCCTTTCTCCTCTTCCATGTATGGCACCACAATGGACGAATTTTTAATATTTGTCCAAGAGTGCCCTTAGATAGGGCGGCCATTTAACCTAACCTAACCTAACCTAACCCATAGAATGAAACTTAGAAATGCTGCTGAATGATGATCCAATGCTTTTTTTTATAAACTATTGTGATGGACTGATTTACGATTTTGGTTCATATGTACATAGATTCTGTCAAAAAAGTACCAGGAATTGTTAAATAAAACGCAAAATAATTGCTTAATCCTCAAAATTTATTTTGTCGCCTTCAAAATATGCTCCATTCGAAGCAATACACATATGCCAACGATTAGTTCAGTCACCAAAGCACATCTTAAACGCGTTTGAAGAGATCTTCTTTAGCTCCTTCAGCGAATTCTCCTTAATGGCCTCTATCGAGGCCATTATTGACCAACTTAAATTGCCATTAAGCGGCGTAAGCGGAGCGGCAATTTAAGTTTTGCGAAAAGAAAAACCTCACAGAGGGCTGAATCCGGTAAAATCGGTGGTTGTTCGATGATATTTGCCGAGTTTTTGGTCAAAAAAGTGTTCACAATATGAGCCTTGTGAGACGGAGCAAGTTCCATGAGTTTTCTTTCCACAAATTGGGCCGTTTCTTACGCTCATGCTCTCTCCAACGTCGCATTCCAAATAATATTCTTTATTTACCGTAGAACCATTGATAACACTGGATCACAAATTTCAACTTTTTTTCTGCACCAGAGACGCCGTTATGAAATTCCTATGTAAAATCACCGTCTGATTCCGAAAATCAAAGTTATTTTTTATTCTATGGTAACGTTTTTGAGATATTTACGAATTACCGTTATTTCAAAAAAACAAAAAATTGGGCCCACTTAATCATATATATCTCGAAAACGAATTGAGCGATTCCAAAACCGTTTAAAGCTTTTAAAAGGTAATAAAATTTCCTATAAACTGTGTGTAAAACACTTTTTGCTAGGCCCTGCAGATTCAAAGATAACGAACTATCATAACGGATTTTTTAAATTTTTTTAGTAAAAATATAAAAAAATTTGTACTTTGAGAGAAAGGATCTCGAAAACTTTTTACTTTTTCGTGTATTTTTTATTTTCACTCTAAGCTCTGTTTTATTACAAAAAAAATAAACTTTGATTAAACAAAATCGATGAACTAATACAAAAGTTACAAGCATTCAAGTAAATATATCCATATAGTAAAACTTAAGTACCCTACAAATAGTAGCATATGTACATATGATTCTTAAACTATCTATTTAGGCGACATATGAAATTTATTACACCAATGAAGAGGAGGGAACCAACTTGCCATTCAACGGACTGCTATATTTGTACTACAAAAGTATTTGGGGTTGGAAAGTCAAGAAAAGTAACCTATGCCAGCGTATCTACAGTGTCATTACCAGAACTAAATTCAAGGGAAGCTACATTGCCAGAATCAAATTTAACTTTAGTTTCGGCTCCAGTTTCATTGTCAACAGCAGTATCTGATTACGCGGCATCATGTTGTACTGAATTGCAAACGGAAAACGAAAGAAACCCTTTGTCACAAGCACAACTCAATGATTGGATAAGGGATTTGGAATTGTCAAAAGAAAAGGCCGAACTACACGCCTCTCGTGTGCAACAATTTAAATTTGTTTCATCCGATGTTAAGGTAACATATTATAGGACTCGTCACGAACAATTCTCCCAGTACTATACGAAGAAGGACAGTGTTTGTTATTGCAAAAACATTGCTAGTCTATTTAAACAGTTTGGTGAACCATATGATTCAAAAGAGTGGCGATTGTTCATAGACGGCAATTAATTAAGTTTAAAGGCCGTATTATTGCATATTGGCAACCAAAAGCCATCTATCCCGATCGCGCATGCAGTAAATACGAAGGAAACATATGAGACAATGCAAAAATTGCTTGAATTAATTAAATACGAAGAACATGATTGGAAAATATGTGCCGATCTAAAAGTCGTTGGAAAGCTATGTGGTCTAAAACCTGGATACACAAAATACTGTTGCTTTCTATGCAAATGGGATAGCCGAGCACGTCAAGACCACTACATCATAAAGGATTGGCCAGAACGAATCGCGTTTCAAGTTGGGGTGGATAACATAAAATACTCATACTCCGCTCCACATCAAGCTCGGCCTTATCAAAAACTTTGTCAAGGCTTTGGACAAAGAAGGCGAAACTTTTCATTATTTGAAAACAATCTTTCCACAGATTTCAGAAGCAAAAATAAAGGAAGGGATTTTTGTGGGGCCGCAAATAAGGAAAATAATGGCCAATACCCATTTCAAAGAACTATTGTCACCAGTGGAGGCAGCGGCGTGGGACTCTTTTGAAAAGGTCGTTACTTCTTTTTTAGGCAAACACAAAAGTCCTTCGAGCTGATAGAGAACGATTTAATCAAAAACAATGCGGAAATGGGTAAATAAAAAACACATATAAGACCGTTATATATATATTATATATATATATATGTATATAAGACCGTTTTCTCAGTTAACTTTAAAACTAAACAAAAAATTTTAAAGCAAATTTTTAAATTTACATGAGAATATATAGCCCTTAATCTGAATTTATTGCCCTGCTCCGAACAAACAAGAACGACCTAAATTTGTTCTGAATTGGAAGATTAACCCAGCCTAAGAAAATTATATGCTAATGTGTCACTTATGTATTTATCTAATTCCTTTTTTAATTTTCTTTCAGGAGTAAATATGTCTTTAAAAATTCATTTTATGCACTCCCATTTAAATTTTTTCCCGCAAAATTTTGGCGACGAAAGTGACGAGCATGGCGAAAGGTTTCACCAGCAAATGAAAATGATTGAAAGTCGGTATCAAGGATTCTGGGATGTTGCTATGATGGGTGACTACTGTTGGTTTCTCATAAGAGAAACCGATCCTTATATAAATAAGCGTCAAAACAAGACACATAACTTTTTCAATTATAAAATAAGATCATAGAGTTAAGACAGAATACATACAGTACATATGCTATTATTTGTAGGATACTTAAGTTTTACTATATGGATATATTTACTTGAATGCTTGTAACTTTTGTATTAGTTCATCGATTTTGTTTAATCAAAGTTTATTTTTTTTGTAATAAAACAGAGCTTAGAGTGAAAACAAAAAATACACGAAAAAGTAAAAAGTTTTCGAGATCCTTTCTCTCAAAGTACAAATTTTTTTATATTTTTACTAAAAAAATTTAAAAAATCCGTTATGATAGTTCGTTATCTTTGAATCTGCAGGGCCTAGCAAAAAGTGTTTTACACACAGTTTATAGGAAATTTTATTACCTTTTAAAAGCTTTAAACGGTTTTGGAATCGCTCAATTCGTTTTTGAGATATATATGATTAAGTGGGCCCAATTTTTTGTTTTTTTGAAATAACGGTAATTCGTAAATATCTCAAAAACGTTACCATAGAATAAAAAATAACCTTGATTTTCGGAATCAGACGGTGATTTTACATAGGAATTTCATAACGGCGTCTCTGGTGCATTTTGGCTGTAAACCAGTGTAATCAAAGAAAACGAGTAGCATGACTTTTACTTTTGACCAACTTTGACGTGGTTTTTTGGGTTTCGGCTCATCTGGATAGCCCCATTCAGCCCCCTGTTGACGGTTGACTGGTTTGCCTGTCAAACTCATATACCCATGTCTCATTACCTGTTATGATGCGCTGGATAAACGTTGGGTCCGAATTCATTTGCTCAATCATGTCTTCAGCCACCTTTTTCTGATAATTTTTTTTGAAAGAAATTCAACTCTCTTGGAACAAGTCGAGCCGCCAAGCGTCTCATACCCAATTGATGGTGTAAAATGTTGCGAATTGATTCGTGAGACACGCTAAGTTCACAAGCTACCTGTTCAGACTTAAATGATGGTTTTCCGTCACCATTTCCTGGACATTGTCGGCGATTTCATCTGTTGAAGACATTGATGGGCGACTAGATCGGGGCAAATTTTCCATGACTTCTCTGTCCTCTGCAAAAGCTTTGTACCACTCGTAGACATGTGTTTTTGATAAAGCACACTCGCCATAGACTTTCTGCAATATTCTCAACCATTCGCACAGGAAATCCCGTTCAAAACACAAAATTTAAGACAAATTCTTCGTTCGATATTTTTATCCACAGGGGAAATCGCAGAGCACAACAGCGGTTGACTGATATATAATACTTAAATGCCAAAAACAAGCTGATTGACAGATCAATTGACGCCTAAACTCTGTGACACTATATAAGACAGTTGTACCCACATTTTAGCAAAAAAAAATGAGACATATGTGTAACGCCCGTTTTTTAAATAAACAATGCCCGATATTTTTTTGACAAAGTGTATATTTTATAATTCAGTGCTATTTTAGAACTATTGAAAAATTAATTCATTTATCATTTTCGAGGTTATTTCTGTACAAATTCCCAACCTCTTTATATGAACAAGCGCAGTAGCTCGATCTAATCATGATTCAAAAAATACGCGCGTCAGTTCGGAGCTAGTCGATTACCTTGCTGGGTAAATCAATTGGGTCGAAGTCTGCTTGCTTATTTGCTGCATATTTGATTTCACAGTTTATTGTTTGCGTACATAAAGGGAAGACTGTGGGAGGTGAGACTGTATATTGATCTAAATTTTTACCACCAATATCAGTGCCGTTGTGAAAATGTGGAGAGGAATGAAAATTTTAATATTTATTTTAGGTTTTACTTTTATTCACTCTAAAAATTCAATAGAACAATTTAATTTGGCTATCATTTGCTGACAATTGTTGATGGCTCATAGAAATTTTATTATAATATGGAAATTTTTGTGTGACAGCTAAAATTTTTATTCACAGCAATCGCTGCCGTTTTATGATGCTGTCACGTATCTCATACGACAAACGCACATATGTATACTGTATATACATATGTACTCGTATATACATGTATGCACATATATATTCATACATATATGTACGAGTACATATTATGTGCCGCTATATATTTATTGTGCCATATAAAAAGGTAAACGAAGGTGGTGAAGTTATGATATAAATTTTAATTTTATTTTAATAACCTATATTACTTAAAGGCGAGTACTCATGATTTTGTTCCATAATTTTTAATAATTCTTAAGATACAGATTATCCCATCAATTTGGAACTTTTGTGTTTTTCAAGCGAAAAGCTGATTCAAGTACATTTGGTAGTCTTCGACTGAGTGCGACTTTAGGTTTCTGCATAGATCGAAGCGGCTGAGTAGACAAGATCAGGTTTTTATGGAGGTCATATAAAAGATATCCCATTACATTAAAAATGATATGGCGTCCTGTCCAATGTCATGAATTGTTGGCAGGATAGATCAGAATAATTCATTTGGTCAGGCGGTAGCAATCGTGTAATATTCCCTTCACAACCCACAAACACACACAAATATACCTCTTTTGGGTCTTAACCTCATATTTCTTACCCTTTGAGAAAATTTAATTTACTTCGTACCCATTAATTCTTATACAAGGTGGCGCAAAATTAAGCATTCAATTTTATTTTTGAATAACTTTTTAATAACTACATAACAAAAAATTATTTTAAGTAACGGAAATCTTTATTTTCACCTTTGTCTATTTTCAACCACATACAAATATGCCCAGATTTTGTTATAAAAACGCGCAAAACTCCATGTACTATAAAACTGCATACACAAAATTCAACAGAAAAATTTTCAAATACGGTTATCACGAAAACTGGAATCAACATAATAATTTAGAATTAAGATTTCCCAAATTTTTCTCCGTGTAATTATGTGTTTTAAGAAGGGTTTGATGCGAATCGCTTATCCCTTGAGGTGTCACTATTGATGAGTAAATCGAAAGTTTTGACTCTCTTTTTTTCATATGAGCATCGCTTGGAGGTTTGCGCTTCGCAAGACAACATCTAGAAGTAAAGTAGAAAAGGAGTAAGTATTATGTATGTAGTATCCATATTAGTCATGTCGGCTATGTCTTCCACTCCAACAAACGCTTTTAACTTTAACTTTTAACAAACCCTCTTTAGGTAAATCTCTGCTGCCACAAATTTCAAGCTTGTCGCTACTCAACTGAGGACAACTTAGTCTTGGCACAAACTGAAAATCTCCCAGTTCTTGCGGTTGATAGACTACATTAACTCCTCTGTTCCATTTACAACTACATTTCCGCAAGAATCTCAAACTTCACACCTTAGTCTTGGCAAAGAAAAGTGAAACTCTCATTTAACTCAAAATTATTCCTCTATACTTTGCATTACTCCGCTCTTCCATTAATAGCAAATTGTTTCAGAAGAATCTTAAAGGGAATAAGCTCGAAAGACGTCACTGATCTGAGTTCAGGATACACGGCTATTTTGACCAATTACTCTAGGCTAAATCGCAGGTTGGGTAATAGGATCCACTCCAACAATCTTCCACTAAGTCTATGTAAGCTTCCATCTACCTGAGTACCACAGCGTGCTTCAGATGGAACTGAGAACAATAAAAGAGGCCGAGGTGATGAACCCCAGCCTTCACTACTACTAAGCAATCTATCGCTACTTATTCTTGACAACGAACTACCTTTTTAGTCATCGTAATCCCCGGTCTAAAGGCAGCTGCGGAGTGCTAGAAGTGCCTCCTGCTATTTATGGAGTGCATTTTGATATTTTTTCCACAATTGTGTGAATCTAAAGCTTTATGCCACCTCCGAACGGCTGATGGTTTTTTATAAAGAGATTTTTCAAGGCAGAAATACAATCGGATATTTGGCACTGCCCGCTGAAAGGCGTCCGCTATTAGAAAGAACTTTTTCTACCATTTGGTGTTTCATGTCCGGAGTTTCGAACTCGTGCACTATCAAATGCTAGTCACAGATCTATCCATCCGGCTTCCTCGGCCGCCAGAATAGTATATCCTTCGTATTTATAGCAATATTTTTTAATTTTATTTTTAATTAGACAATTTTTTATTAAAAACATATTAAATTACTCAGCTTGGCACGACCTAGTCAAAAATATGTCCTTTCGTAGGGAGCTCGGTTTGTAAAATAATGCGCAATAAAGGCAATATCTTACCGAAATTTTTAGACTACCGAAATGTTTGTATGAGCGTAAACGAATTCAGATTTTATTAATGTTCTTTATGCCCCTTATATGAAAATATTTATTTAAAAATATCTAGCCGATAGCCCTGGTAGCTAGTGCTGTAAACATATTACTTTATAATTTTAATTATAATTTAATAAATAAATAATAATAAGAATAAAAATAATATCTATTATTACACATAATTAAAAAAGTAGTTTACCTTTCCACTTGATTTTCGCAATCAATTAAAAGTTTGCAAAGCATATTTATTTCCCTCTTACTGCATGTGAGTTACTTTTCATGTTTCTAAAATTTGATTTGCCCAGTGATTGCATCGTACAAATTAACTTTTTTTGCTTTTTTTTGACTTTTTTGTTTTTTGTTGCAAGTTTGGTTTTTGGAATTCACTAAATCTTTTGCAACGTACTCACATACACACATAGTCCATGCGCTCAAAGTTTCTAGTGCACTCATATGGATGTACTCGTATGCTCTCCCACACATACATTCCCCCTTGTTCACATTACTTCTCTTCTATTATATCCGTTTTTCTAGCAAAACGTCATCAACGGTGAATGCAATTAAATTTTCAATCGAGTGAAACAATGTAATCTGCACTTGTAATCAAATCCAAGTAACTCCGCCCATACTCCGTTGTGGCGAATTACGATTTCAAGTTGCGGTTGCCAAAAAAGCCACATCCAGACATATCACATGGCTCACTCATGTATATATGGGTGTGTGTATGTATGTATGTATGTATATATGTGGGTATGTATGTATGCACTTATATATGCGCAGGTGTTGTGTTTGAAGCTCTACGAATTGCCTGTTGGCATGTCATGGAGTCATACGAGTGTGCGGTTTTTGAAAAACTTCAGAATGAAAAAAAGCAACTAAAGTGAAAAACGCTAATGAATCGAAAACTGGTTATCAAGTTTTTTGAAAAACGTAGCTTTTACTGTAAAAGAAAGCGAAGTGAAGTTCTATGAAAACATTCAGCAGCTATGAATGAGTGCAAACGGGCTCCGGTGTGAGCGGAGAAGAGTTGATTAAGTAAAGTAGTACTCGGACATGTTACGCGCTGTGCCAACTAAAGCAACTTCACTGTAGCACAAAAAATTATACCTATTATTTTTACGCTATTCTCTATATAGGAAAATTATTGTAATTTATACTTTCGGCTTCCATAAAGTAACGAAAAAGATGTATATCTATATCAAATAATCCATTAACTTGCTTGTTTTTTTCTCAGCCTTTTTACACGAATTGTGGCAGTAATTTGATCGCGTATACAGTCAGTGTGAAAAGAAAAGAACCGGTTTCTTTCTTTTAACTTCAAGATGTACAGGGTTGCCAATATTCGACGGACCCGTCTGGAAACCCTGTATCTTTTGACAGAGACGTCAAATCGCTTATAGACATACCGCGTTGGAAGCGTCAGTCCAAGCAAATTTTTACCATGGAACAGTACACACCACGCAAGCGCTCCCAAATGGTTGAAATTTACATTCGACAAAATAAGTCAATTGTGAAAACTCAACGTGCGTGTAACAAATTAAATAATGTCAAAAGTGCGCCTTCTAAGAACACCATTAAACGTTTGTACGAAAGGTTTTCGACTGGTGATGCCCTTTCTAATCCAAAGAGGCCAAATCAAAACCGACCAAGGCGTCGCCAAGGACATCCCAAAATCGCCATTCTCAGCAGTTGGGCATTGCTCGGACCACTTTACAACGAATTAACCGCATTGATTTGCATTAATTTCCGTATAAGATTCAATTGACGCAAAGATTGTTGGCTGCGGACAAGCCTCGTCGATTGGGATGGGCCCAAAAAACACAAGGGTCCGTCGAATATGGGCAACCCTGTATTTCGTTCTGCTTTTTGCTGCGTAATAGTCCCACTCAAGGGCTACGACGCCAATGTTAACTCAGGTTAGTGTGGTTCGAAAATTTCCTGTAAGCCCAACCAAACAAAAATGAGTGAGAAGTATGCGAAGTAAGCGTTTTGAGGCATAAAAATTATGCAGGCATTTGACAGGGCCGAAATTATCTTATACCGCGGCTGCAAAAGTAATTAAAAAACCACTGATGTGGAATCAGCTGCGCAAGGTGCACCAAAATGTTCACGACTTTTCCGAGCGCGGCTTGAAGCGAGTGACGACCAAAAGGAGGATAAAGTGATCGTCCAACTTTTTCAGCGGGACCCTTCTTTGCGACTATGCCAAGCTAAAAGAGAACAAATGTGAGTATCAACACCATCGAACGTCGAGTGAAGGAGGCGAACAAATCCTACCGCCGCACATCATCAAAACCAATTCTCTCAGAAAAACACATTGAGAAACAACAAAATAAGAAAATGGCGTCACAGTATTGGACTGGCCTTCCCGGTCCCCAGACGTCAACCCCATTGGAAATGTGTGGGGAATATGAAAACGCATCTTGCCGAAAGGCCAGTACATGATTTAAAGCAACTCGTGCGTTGCGTTCGCAAAATCTAGTCCTGTTTGTCGACGAGCTACGCAGAAAAGCTGGTTCAAAGCATGAAGAAGATGCCAAGCTATACTCGACAACGATGAAGACTACTTGGCTTAGTGAATAATCGCGACTCGTAGTTTTGTACATACTTTCATGTAAAAAATTTAAATATATCTTCTTCATGAATAATCGCTGTTCCTTTTTTTGACACAAATTGTATGTGCGCGCTTTCTGAAAAAGTGGAGAAAATGGTTGCAATACTTATCTGAGTGCAATACCATGTTTTTATACACATATCTTCTTCTTAATTGGCCGAGTTTAACAAAGCGCACCAGTCGTTTCTTTCTCGTGCTAACCGGTGGAGAGTTGGACACAAAGTGAAGCTAAGTATTTTTCCACCTGATCTTTCCAACGCAGAGGAGGCCTTCTTCTTCGTCTACTATCACCAGCTGGTACCGCATCAAATACTTTCAGAGTCGGAGCGTTTGCATCCATTCGGGCGACATGACCCAGCCAGCGTAGCCGCTAAATCTTTATTCGCTGCGCTAGGTCTATGTCGTCGTAAAGCTCATACAGCTCATCGTTCCATCGCCTGCGATATTCGCCGTTGCCAACGTGCAAAGGTCCAAAAATCTTACGCAGAATCTTTCTCTCGAACACTCCAAGCGTCGCTTCATCGGATGTTGTCATCGTCCACGCTTCTGCGCCTTATGTTAAGACGGGCATGATGAGAGCCTTGTAGAGTGTTAGTTTTGTTCATTGAGGGAGGACTTTACTACTCAATTGCCTACTTAGTCCAAAGTAGCACTTGTTGAGATTCCACATAATATAGGTACATATATATGAAAGAATTTCTCGCAGAATATTTTGGTAGAATAGTTTAACCCTTTGTGTCCCTCGAAATAGTGTCGTTTTGACGGTTTTTGAAGAAATTTTAAAAACAAAGCATCAACAAATGCTCTAGAAATTTCGAAAATTTTCACTAGTACTCCTCTCAGATGAAAAAAGTCGCGCTCAGATCGAGATATTTCGAAAAGTCGTATTTCTGGTTCGTTGCTTCTTGTTATTTCTGTCAGAAGTTTAGCCGCGTGCGAGTAATTTAATTTTCAGTTATTTTAAAATATATGTCAAAAAATAATGTCAGATCTCATTTGTAAATTAAAGCACTCATGCAATAATACGTAAACTGAGAAAATATTCACAAAATGTGCAAACATTGCTTTATTACCTGCGGCCAGGTCATGTGATCAGAATGTCACTTTGAACTTCGCTTCTATGCGCAAATGCAATGGCTATTAATTCCTTTTTTTTTTGTTGACTAAATTCCAAAACTTTGAAGCTTTGTAATACGACAGTTGTAGGTGTTTGTCAATGTGGTCACCGTGCATGGGATTTTAATGTATTTTAATGAGTGTGTTCACCAGCACATGTGCTGGGTGCCAGGTGCCCTACTAAGCAAAATTAAAATCGATTTGGAATTCATTTAATTTTTGGAGCATTTCGTGGCCTGCGTAACAAATACGGCGTTGTAGAATTGGCGAATTCGGACATTACCTTGATGATGGTGTGCCGATGACAACCGCAACCAACGCCCCTGTGACTATCGCTGACTTTTGCTGCTTTTCACTAAAGCTATGACGGCACAACCCAGACGGTGTTGTAGGTATGCGAGTATTTGACCCAACGCCACCGCAGCTGCTGTAGCTGTAGTGCAAAGTGCTATGCATTGTGGACAGTGCGGTTGACATTGAGCTCGAATAAAATTTTTTCATGAGACGAGGTTTGCAGTTAGGATATTTATACATGTATATGTATGTAGTTGCACACAAACGTGGTTATGCGGTTTGTTTGTCATGCTGAAATTATACGATTCTATGGCACAGCTGCACACAAGGAAATATTTTTAAACCAAAAATGAGTCTAATTCAAATTTAGCTGTCAACGTGATACTTTGTGCTTAAATAAAATAATTATTTTCACATAAATTCTACACTATCGAATAATATAATAATTTTAACTATTTCGCATTAAATTGTATTTTGATATATTTGTACGATTGCGTACCAGACTGGCCAAAAGCTGGCAATTTCAGTAGAGGCCAGTCGTTATGGACGCCAATCTGTATCACATTATGTGCCACCAAATCAAATTTGCATTAAAAATAGCGGCCGCTCAACAGCAGTCTCATCAATACAGCTTCGTTCATAAGGAGACGAAATAGGAGAACCAAGCGCCACAGGAGGATGACACAAATTATCTGCGTTGCTGCCTGTTATCATTTTGAAATTGTGGAGGAGTTTTCTAATCAGGTTGGATACGAAATTCTTATGGTGCTATATTCCGTATTCAAACGTTTGTATTCTGCCAGAAGGCTGTGATGTAAAGTTCTGTTCCTTAAAATTCTTTTTTGGCTTACTTGAAACTTCTGCTATGCAAAATTCTAGGAGCCGTACAAGTAATAGGAAGAAGTGCGTACTCTTCAGAAATTTTAGAGCAGAGGGTTATATAAAGTCAATATTTTTAAAATAACTACAAGTAGTATCATACTACTCATTTCAGAAACTATTCGAACTGCATATCTGCAGAGCCGCATCCACCCCATACCAGAGACAAAAACTATGTTAGCATGTTTTCTTTGTTTTCATTACAAACATAAATATAATACAATACAATGTTTGTTGGCACTCCAAAACAATAAATAAAACGCAAATAAACTAACGATCCGTACAATTTTGGTAACATAAAGCCAATTTTGTGTAACGATTTTCACAGCCTCTTGCTTAAGGGGTCTCGCTGGTCTAGAATTTTCAAAACATCGATTTCTTTTTTTTTGATATTTCGAAATTCAGCTTTAAGGCTTTTAAGAATATACTGTAACATTTTTCTATATTCTCGCTATTTTCGATTCTGCAGCCGTTTTAGCAGGTAGAGTCAGATTCGTCACGCGGGGGCATCAATACGACTTTTTTCGGGCTGGTGTTGTCAAAAACAAAAAAAAAACTAATCAACCGAATCGTTTGAAATTTGAATATTCTGTTTACATTATCAATGGCTATCACCCGTATTAGAATCTTATTATTATTTCGTTTTTTTTTTTTATTAAAAAACTGAAAACAAGAACCCGGTTCTTAGAGTGTCAAATACAAAACCGCGCCATTTTGTCAATTTTTTTTTATTCTAAATATTACTGGACATAGCTACAATCATACTGATTAATATTTTTTTGGTTTTAGTGTTTCAGATCAATAGAAGAGTCAAAATGAACAACATCGTCCAGGTCCAATTTTTGGGGAGGGTCAACTTCAGCGCCATTTTTAAACTATTAAAATAAAATTTTCTTTTTTTCTTTTTTGTATGTAAAAGAAGTTAAATAAAAAGCTTAAACAATTTGAATATCGTTTTTCAATTTTTTATTCTAAAAAAAAATTCGTGAAAATACCCTAAACTTTCGAGCTCTAGACCCCCAGGACCTCTTAAGTTAACAGCAATCAAGTCAGATTATGAGGTTTACTTCGGTAGAGTCGTCGCGCTAGACTTGAGTTGTTGAAGAGTTTGCAAGCTTCCTCATTCATGTGCCTTTGAAACCTGAATGAGTAGGCTTCTGCTTGATTTTTAATTTCTTAAGCCGTAGAAATTTTAAGGTCATGATAAATATTCTTATAGCAAACGAAGCAAAGTGAGTTGAGAATATCCAGAATGATTTTATTCTTTAGTTTTGGAAGTATATTTGCAATACTTTGCCTATCGCAATCCCATAATTGCGTGCCATAGGACCACACAGATTTTATAACTTGTTTATATATAACACATGGGCTGAAAAGTCCCAGACCGAACAGAGAAAACTGTTTTTTTTTTTGTCCAAAATTAACTTTATTCATCAACGAAATTTCCATCAAGAACAACGCAACCATTCTAGCGCCGCTCTAACATTTCAGTACAACTTTTGTAGAACGATTTATTGTTTGCCTCAAAATAAGACCCAGTTTCAGTGATAACGTCCTCATTCGAGCGAAATTTCTTACCGGCGAGCATTTTTTTAGGTCTGCGAACAGCCAGTAAGTCTCTGTGTTGTGGGAGCAATTCGAAGTTAAATTTATATAGCTTTGACACGGTTGTGATTGATTTGTGACACGGAGCGTTGTTTTGTTTTTGGCCAACAGTGAGCAAACGTGACACCCACTTTGAACAGAGCTTTCTTACAGTCAAATGCAATATAAAGCCAACACGTCTTTTGATATCATGGCGATGTCAGCTAACTCACGCAACTTCACTTTTCGATCATTCAAAACGGTTTTTTGATGTTTTCTGGTCTTACCGCCTCATTTGGGCGTCCGATGCGTTGTGCATCCATCGGTGTCTTCACGGCCACATTTGAAGTCAGCAAACCATCGCTTTATTGTTGCTTTTAATGGAGCGGAGTCTCGATTACACTTTTCAAGCCATTTTCTGGTGCTCTGGTTCGTGCGGCCGCTTCCGTTGAGATGATTGAGCTTTGGTTTCCACGTCATAACTCTGGAGCAAATTTGGTTCGTCGCGGACAGAGTCCAACATCTCATTAGCTATGTTCATGCGATGCTGCTTTTGGTCGAAATTGAGCTGTTTTGGTACGGATTTTGCGGCGACCCGTCTCATGCCCAAATCATTGGAAAAATCGAAAATCGAATCGCATGCGCCAATCGATATTTCTAGGTCCTCAGCAACTTCTGTAACGGTGATTCGACGATTGGCCAATACTATATTATTTTCTTCACTTCATCAATTTTTTCATCTGTTGTTAAAGTGCTTGGGCGTCCGGCACGCTTTTCGTCGTTCACATCTTTTTGGTCTTCTGAGAACATTTTGTACCACCGATAAACGTTGCTTTGGTCCAAAGTAGCTTCTCCATATGACACAGTCAACATTCGGAATGCATCCGCGCACTTAATTTCGTTTCTCACAGAAAATTTGATACAGGTTCTTTGATCCATCGAAGACGAGCCGAAACACGTGCAAGCAAAGCAGCTGTCACCAATTAACTGAACATTCAAAATGGCCGAACTCGTCGGCATGAGTGAGAGACATGAGTACCAACATATCGCTACAAAAAAATCGAAATTCGAATATACCTAACCTGCGAAAATTCAAAATTCGCGATCATTTTTGAACACACCTCGTAAAATAACGTTTGAACTGAAGATCCTTCCTTGTACTCAAAACTCTTATATTATATAATATTATAAAAGTCTTATTTTACGTGCCGCAAGTCAGCTTCTCAGCAAATGTAAATGAAATTTGAAAATTTGCAAAAGTCAGTAACTAATTTCATATTTTTCACCAATCTCATTGTTGTGTGTTCTTGAGTGTTTCACTGAAATACAAATCTTCGTTACTCCCCTCTGATGTATTTACAAGCGCACGCATATTTACATACATATGGTGTAATGTGTGCGCTCACATCCACAATCTGGTTTGCAAGTAATTTGCATTGGAATGAAGCGTTGAGAGAAGTTGAAAGAGTGGCTACTGCAAATGAGCAACTAACCCACAAGGCAATCAAGCGAAGCAATTGCTGCATTTGACTTTACAGTTAACTTTACCTCACTTACACCAAAACTTTTGCTTTTATAAACACAAACATATGAGTGCATACGAAAGTTCATAGAGCTTTGCCCACACAGTTTCTTTCTTAGGTTGGCAAGCCTGAGAGATGGGCTCTCCAATCTCAAACAAAAAAAAAAAATTATGAAAATAAAAAAGAACCAAAACCGAAACGAACCAAGAAAAATATATTTTGAAAATTTTCACCTCCATGTTGGGAAACCTGCCAGCACCATCATAAGTTATTCGTATGTGAGTTTGAAATTATGATTGCGTAAGTAATGGTTGTACTATATAATATAAGTTGTGGATGGTGCTGCTCTAAAAAATGTTAGATGTTCACTGCTGACCTCTTTTTTATATTTTTTCTGAGCCAGTATTCAATTTTACAGAAGATATCATCCCATGCAGAGTTTAGCTTTATAAGACTCCTTTTTTTCAATTTTGTATGGCGTGGAAGTGGTATTGCCATCCAAACACGTAAAGAATCTTTATTAGTGATACATCTAGAGATCACCTTAATCTAATTCAACTTTTATTTGAAAAAATTCATGCTTTTCTCCGAACCCAATTTAAAATATTTCTTTTTCATCACATTGAAATTCCTCAAGACAAAATTAGAAATATATCTTTTAAAGCTTCATATACATATAGACTTGTTTTGAAAGCGATGAGAGCCTAATCACAAAATAATACGGAGCAACCTTTTTCATTTTTCGTCAAACGAACACTTCAGTGGTGACCTAAAATCAACAGGCTTTCGAGCGCAGGCTGCGCCCTGCGACCAATAGAGATCGATTGTGCAAAGCCTGCTCAGGTACCTGATATTTTAAGTCGTATTAAAAATTTTTGCAAGTTCTGAGGTTTAGGTAGGTCGGTGAAATGGTTGCAGTGCCAGTCTGGCACTCCTCAAGTAGCACTGAAGCAAAACGGCGACCATTATGAGACCTCCAACAGGCAGATATCTACAGCCAGCCAGAGCTGTTTATATTATATAATGGAGAAGACTCATGGGAGTTAGGTTGGCACACTGCCCCAGGCTGTTGAAGAACGGAGCACCCAGACACTTTAATCGTCAAGCTGCCACACCCGGACATTTACAGCGAAAGTGCTCGACAGTTTACTCCTCTGAAGGGTCCCCACAGCTTCTGCAATGCTATCCCTGGCTTTTCCGCGTATGTGCCGATCATTCAGTGACCGGTAAATACAGCTATGAGTTTGGAAATTGAATGGCGAGGAGTGCAAAGGATTTTCTGAGTCCTTCGTATATTGTACTGGGACCAAAAGGTTTTTGAAATAGCGCATAAAAAAATGGAGCTCCATCTTTTCTGCGATTTCATGAGAAATAATTTGTACAGTTCCCCTTAAACAACTCTCCGGGGGCAGCCGATGACCGGGTAGGAGGTCTCTGTGTCCAATTTAGTTCCCTTCCTGGCAAGCTCATCAGCAATTTCATTTCCCTATATGTTCTTATGTCCTGGAACCCAGATTAGAGAAATGCTACCTGCACAGCCAAGAGATTTGATCTTCTCCTTACAGAAGTTTACTAATTTCGTTCTGCACCATGGCGTCGTCAGAGCCTTGATCGCGGCTTGACTATCGGAGAAAATGTTAATATCTCCCTCACTTTCGCGCTCCCTAAGCATTTTGCATGTTTGTAGGATCGCAAAGACTTCTGCTTGAAAAATACTAATATTATTCGGTAGTTTAAAGGAGGTAGATAAATTGGCTGATTTAGAGAAAACCCATGCTAAGACTCCCGATTCCATCTTGAAACCATCAGCGAAGTCAGAGGTGCATGCTTCGGTGCAGATTTTCTCCTCGATTCTGGGATTTATTATTACATAATTTATATGGATGCTTTGTGCAGAATATTTACAAAAGAATGCGTTCTGAATTTTAAGTGTCCGTTTCACGGAACCGGCAGATGATGGTCAGAAAGATTAATTCCATTTAAGTGGTACATCAGGCTACAGTGGCCCATAAAGTAACCAGTAACCAGTTAAAGGTTTTAAGTCTACTCTGTTGAGTGAATTGTTTCGCTTTTCGCTGACCGATAAAATTTCGCCAGTATTCAACGAACTTTTTCGCCTTCCTTCTCCTGACAAGTTCCTTTGTAAGTTTGCAGAAAGGCTCAGGACCAATTAGAAGCATGTTTGTCCATTTTTTAGTTAGATGTACCGCTATTTCATTTCCCTCGTTGACCACGTGTCTAGAATCCCAACTTAATAATACTGTGTTGAAGTTCTTTAGCATGTTGAGAAGGTTCAGACAGTCATATACCATTTTTGAGGTGATTATAGTTGATAGAAGGGCCTGACTATCAGAAAGTATGAAATAAAATGTGGTTTCTTCTCGTTTTTCTACGGAGACATTCCCTCACACATATTTCAATGGTGTGTTTTTCTGCCTGGAACACTGTTGGGTAGAAATCCAGTGCTCGTAGAAATCCGACTTTGAAGGTAGTTGTAGATCACGTTCCGGTTCTTTGTGGTAATGTTTTATAATATGGTAATTATTAAAATAAGTATAATCCTTCTATCCTTTTTTTAAAGGATACAGTTTTTATTTAAAACAAAGTGATTTTAATCGGACTCTTATTTTGAAACCGACTCCTATGCTTGCAAAAAGCTTTATGTAATATATTTTATAATTTTCCAAATTTTTGCATTTCTTCTGCTAAATCATCATGAACTTCTAGCAAAATTTTTTCAAAATTTTTTAATTATGTTAGGTTCTAGCCCATTAAATTTTGATAAAATAAAGTGCAAGTTTGAAGTCGTTCACAATTTTTGTTGTTTTTTGATAATTTTTTCCCCTGAACATGTTCCGCATTTCATCCATGTAAAATTATAAAATCAACATAAAATTTGAGCCACTTCAAACAAATTCAAACTTTTACTTTATTATCCTAAAATGCAATAGACTATAAAACTCAACAATCAATGTTTTTCCAGAGGTTCTGATTAAAAAGTTTGAAATTTCAATGAAAATTTGTTAAATTTTTTTTTAGTTTTTTGCGAAGTTTGATACCAGGGCTTTTATGGTTTATGTTGGAGAATAAACTATATTTTCATCAAAAAATAAAAAAATTTAAAAAGAATGAAATAGATGCTCAAAACTTGCCAATGAGTCTGCGTGCTGTAGTTGTTAAATACACTGAATCACAGCTCAACAGCGTTGCGCCTGAAAAGTGGAAGTGCAATAATTATGAATCGAACTTTATTAGATTTCCTAATCCTGGCGGCCGTCGTAGCCGAATGGGTTGGTGCGTGACTACAATTCGGATTTCACAGAGAGAACGTCGGTTCGAGTCTCGGTGAAATACCAAAATTAAGAAAAAAGATTTTTCTAATAGCGGTCGCCCCTCGGCAGGCAATGGCAAACCTCCGAGTGTATTTTTGCCATGAAAAAGCTCCTCATAAAAATATCTGCCGTTCGGAGACGGCTTGAAATTGTAGGTCCCTCCATTTGTGGAATAACATCAAGACGTACACCATAAATAGGAGGAGAAGCTCGGCCAAACACCCAAAAAGAGTGTACGCGGTAATTATATATACATAGTAATCAGTGTGGTATTTGTGAAATTTCATAAA
This sequence comes from Anastrepha obliqua, assembly GCF_027943255.1. Classification (NCBI taxonomy): domain Eukaryota; kingdom Metazoa; phylum Arthropoda; class Insecta; order Diptera; family Tephritidae; genus Anastrepha; species Anastrepha obliqua. Next base: position 62,488,281 of record NC_072893.1, on the reverse strand, counting down.
ATTTTATTATGATTTTTTTTCGACTGTGCTAATGAAATAACGCTTTTGAGTTAAAAAATCTCACTCATAATCGAAAAACCCAACAACTCGCTTAGATGAGGTTACACAAAGATTTGTATTTTTTTTACCCACCATCGCTTCGCCCAGCATTTATAAAACGTAAATCTGCATCAACATTCCTATCTTCTTGGCGGTCTTCCATATTTTTTACTGCCCATAATAAGAGAGTTAAAGGTCATTTTCGTTATTGAGTAGCTGTCCAAACCATCTCAGCCGCGGAGCTTTAGCGAAACGCCAAAGTTTTGACCCGATATCAGCTGATCATAATCAGCTAACCCAAAAGCACCCTTAAGCTCACATCAGCCGCACTCCACCTTTTTCACATACATTGAAGACTTTTTACGGCTCTTAGGGTTAAGCTCAATTACTCAGGTCTCATTTAACCTCTGCCATGGTTCTGAATGCATGTTAGCGAGTACTCGCAGAACCGAGGATCGCAAAGCATACTTATCTACCCGACATCACCAAAAAAGTTATTTTCGAAAACACAAAGCAATCAAAAAGAGCAAAAGAATATAGCTCAAAAACTTGCATTCTTTCCACAACGACTTGCAACGGCTCTTGTGAATATAGCCGACATACAAAGAAGAGGTAATTTCACTCTTAAAAAGAGACATATAGACACACCTAAAGAAGCACTTCACTTCATGGTCTAACAAAACGCTAAATAAGGTATGAAAATAAAAATTTTTGTGAGGTTTTGATCAAAGTTAAAATGGAAATATTTTCAAAAAATTATGTGATCCAAAGAAACGGCACGCATATTAGTAATCTATGATACAAAATTAAGCTCGCGTGCCTCGTCGATTTTTTTTTTTTATGTCATTTCAAAACTGGCAATGTAGTTGGTTATTTATACCAGTACCTAAGATTCTTGCACCACAAGTAATTACTGATAATAAAACTTGCGGTAAGTTGTTGATGCTTCCCAATTTTAGAAACTTCGTATGGACATTTTTGGAAGAAAAAGAAATTTCGATGTTTTTTTTGCAGCGCACGACCTCGCAAACTTCTATTTATAACACAACCATTTTTTTATCCACTCATTACTGCCTTTCAAGCTACTGTCATGTTGCGCTTGCCAACAATGTGTGGTTAATAAAAACTTCGCTTTGTGTTATTAAAATGTTATTTAAAAGTTTGGCAATTTAATTGAATTAATTCACGTACACGCGCACACCACCAAGTCGACGTTCCGGAGCAAGTTACATACCTTCCGGTATACACTCATGTAAAAAAACTTGCTTGAATTTCGAGCAACGGTGCGAATAGGTAAATGTCAAATATCTTCGCTAATGAAGATAGAGGAATTTCGTGTAGTAAATAGTTTGTAAAGCTGTTGTTGTTATTGCAGTAAGGGCATTTTTGCATGTAATAATACAAAATAATAAAAGTGAAATAGGAAAATTTCCAGTTTTAAATGCAAAAATGTATACTTGAATCTGAAATTAGAGGTGAAGCGAGAGTGTTAAAATTTGAACCGATTTTTTTCATTTTGTATTTTAAATGAAAAAATCAATCAAGTTCTCGCTATTCTACGAAAAAGCTAAAGTATTGAAGAATTCTTTTTGTTTTTTTTGTTTTTAAATTCTAAAATTAAGAGAAAAAAAATATTGCAGATGAAAAAAATTCGTTTTCGGTGAAATAAAAAAATATTCGCATTCGTTTCTATTCTGAAAAATTCTAAAATTTCTTTTTTCTCTCAAATGGAAAATCATTCGCACTCCCCTTCTCCGCCACTTCTAAGTTCCAATACCACAAATGCTAATAAATTTACATTACCATAAAATATGTTCATCTGCAGTTGTTTCTTCAGAGAATTATGGACTTCATAAGACACGAGCGCGTTGATGCAAAATTTACTTATCCATATACGAGTACATAGGTAAATACTTCTGCAGCAATCTCTCAACTATTCAAATAGAAAACCCTTACCGCTAAGCCAGATGCGCAGTTGCCAGGCATCGAAGCTGGGAGCAAACAAATCTTAAACCAATAAAATAGTATTTTGTATGCCAGAAGTGTGGTAAAGTGGCAAAACGCGCGAGCAATAGGATGGAAAATGTAAATGTTAATAAGAAATAAAATTTTTATTTTGCAAAAATAGCGTAAAGTCCCACTTGGCGGAGCCGGATGATTTCTGTGAAAAGGAAATTCGCAAATTCCGAGAAACAGGCTGGTGTTAGATTTTTATTTATTTTAATATTTTCCTTTTTTGCCCTACTTTAATATACGGCGCGTGTGCACAATAGTGGCGCACTTGAGACACTAAATAACAGATATGGCGAATATGTATCTACATACATTAGGGCTGTACTTACGTTATTAATTTTTTAAGGTTTTTTGTGGAATACTATCTTATGAGTACATGCATTTACTCGCGCGCTAGTAAAACGGTGTGTAAGATTGCGGTCGTAGTTGTCACCTGAAACACAAAAGAAAATTATTGTCTTATTCAGAAGGCTTTCCCGCATATAATGGACTACTCTTGTATAAAAATATGAAAAAAATGAACACACAATTAATTATTGAAAAAAGTGCTTTTTTCGCTATTTTTTTAAAAAAGGTGTTAAATAACATTAAAAAATGATTTTTTTTTGGTATTTTGTTAGTTAATTAGTTGTGCATTTTAATTATCTTTATATAAAGGGTGTTTTTTTTAGAGGTTAGGTTTTCAAGTTGGCACTACTTTTTTCGTAGATGGTCTTTGACAGCTGTCACTTGATTTATGCTCAGTTTGGTTTGCCATTTCATAATGAATAGACTTACAGCTGAACAACGTTTGCAAATCGTGCAAATTTGGGCCCAAAACGAGATGGCCACCGATCCCGATTTTCACAAGAAAATTTTGTTCAGCGATGAAGCTCACTTTTGGTTGAATGGGTATGTCAATAAGCAAAATTGTCGCATTTGGAGTGAACATAATCCACATCCTCAAAAAGTCACTGTTTGGTGTGCTCTATGGGCAGAGGGAATCATTGGTCCATATTTCTTTAAAAATGAAGCCGGCCATAATGTTACAGTCAATGGAGAGCGCTATAGAGCCATGATTAATGATTTTTTCGTGCCTGAATTGGACGATGTTGATGTGGATGATCTTTGGTTCCAACAAGACGGCGCTACATGCCATACAGCCAACGCAACAATCGATTTCTTGAAGGAAACTTTTGGTGAGCGCATTATCTCGCGCCGTGGACCTGTGGCGTGGCCTCCAAGATCGTGCGATATAACACCGAGCTCCTCCTCCTATTTATGGTGTGCGTGTTGATGTTGTTCCACAAACGGAGGGACCTACAGTTTCAAGCCGACTCCGAACGGCAGATATTTTTATGAGGAGCTTTTTCATGGCAGAAAAACACTCGGAGGTTTGTCATTGCCTACCGAGGGGCGACCGATATTAGAAAAATGTTTTTATTAATTTTGCTTTCACCGAGATTCGAACCAACGACCTCTCTGTGAATTCCGAATGGTAATCACGCACCAACCCATTCGGCTACGGCGGCCGCCAATAATATTTTTACAGATTTTGTTAGAACTAATTCTCGTCACAAAGTTCCTTTAAATAAAAACAAAATATTTCGGAAACCCTACATTATTAATTTTCAAAATAACCTTAAATAATAAATTTAGTGTTGCAGCAGTACTTTAGCAAAGTTGAAGTCCAGCAACTACATTTGTGGAAACGAGTTGTGTATGGTTTGAATTTTATCACTAAAACGCCCCACAAAATATTTTCCGTTCAACTTCAAATTTACTCCTCTTCAAATGGGAAGATAAATGATTTTGAAGTCAGAGATCAAAAATGAGGACATCACTAGTGTATCTACCTATATACATAATCACATATTTAAATCAACATAAGTAGAACATCATAACAGCTTGCTACTTGTCCATACGAGTAGATTTCAATGTATGCAAATAAACTTATGTTTTTGTACAAATGGCATATTTTTGTATTTACTTACTTATGCTCTTCGGTGATGCTACTTTCACACTTTCTGCAAACTAATTCATGTACGTAAATCAAATTTTGGTATTTAAGTGCCACAGCTTTAGTTGGTCGCCAATTCGCAGAATCTTCAGCTCTAACATCGGTTATTCTGTTATCCATTTATTCCATCATCATCGATCCCTTTTGTCGCGAATGGAGTGAGTCTCCTGCTGGATATAAAAGCTATAATATTATGCAGCATCCCTGTAATCAAACTTACTAGTTCTGAAACTGGTAGTAACACTTTGAGATGCAGTATTTTGCCTTCTTTCTTTTTCATGCTAGCAAATGGTATTACATTAACAAGTCGGTATTCTTTGGAATATCAATTGCTAGTCTATGCATCAGCATTATACCATTAAGCTAGCAGGTAGCATTATATTATTACAAAAACTACTGGTATAAGACCAGTGTACTGACTAGTCCTATTTCTAGTGAAGATCACCAATGTGGGATTAGTTGTAACGTTAATAATATTTTTTACCGTACATAAAAATATTTTAGTATTAATTAAAGGACATAGAATGGTTCCTTATTTTTGAATTTTTTGTTTCACTTATTATAATTTTATTCATAAAAATTTCCTACTTCAAATTTATAGTTATTCCAAAAGTAAATGAAAGCGACTTCGAGTGAAAATTATTAATACAATACTTACTTTCAAGATGCATCAATAAAAAGACAATTAAAAACAAAAATCATATTTTTTTTGCACACACCCCCAATTGGATATTTTGCAACTAGTACACTTCTAATCTCTTTGGAACTAGTATTACTTCCCCATCAAATATCACTTAGCGAGCTGAATAGTTTGGCTTTACGCCGCAGGGTTAGATTTATTGATGGCGCAGTGATTTGATTTCATTTGATCGATGTTGCTTGAGCAGCATATGTAGAAGGGTAGTTTTCTCCGGGTTTTTTGTAGCGTGTTTCCATTTATTATTATTTAATAATTTACTCAAAGTATAAATAACTATAAACCGATTAAATTTGGCTAATCAATATTTTTCAAATCGAAAAACCTGAGCTGTGAAGTTCCTTACAGTCTACTATCAATTCCCACTACCTCTTTCTGATCTCATTCAACACCATTCGCTCTGCTTCTTAATCTCTGTAGTTGGGAAGAGGCTGTAGTAACGGCGCAGTTATTGAGACCGATGGTATTACTAAATCGCCACAGGAAAGCAATTGTACATTTTTATAAAATTTACCCCTAGATCAATTAAGTTTTGGGGCTCGAACAACATTTTCCAGCGTTATTTTAATCAAGTCACCCGCCTGAAATTCTGACTGGTATTAAATGCCTCGGAGAAGATCCTTCAAACTCCCAAGGAGTTGGAGTTAGTGCTCGACATTAAATTTCACAGTAGTATTACTTTAGTGGAGTTACCAAATATGGAATGATTTTGAGTGAAGAAAACTTTTATTTTGAGTTTTACACTCTTCCCTGCTTGTCCGTTGTTATACTACAGCTGTCTAGTTCATAAGTGTCAAATATGAGTTTTTAATGTTTTTCGAAAGCAGTATTTTTTTTTAAGGAGGTTGAAATCAAAAAGTCAGAAACATCTCAAAGGTGCAGGTACACCAATGGTATGTGGGGCACGTTCCCACTAATACTATAACAATCCTCCACCTCGGCTAATTCCACCCTGGCACCACAAAAGTATAACTTTTGGGTAGAGCAGCGTTTATGTCCAAAGACACAATAGGTACCTGCGTCCAGGTTCCTCTCCTGTAGGCGTATGAAGGCTATACACCGTCGATAGTCCCAATTACTCCCACTATGTTTATAGGTGGTTCCAAAATAAGGGGGGCATCGGAAAGCTTGCAGTAGTGTTATCTTAACTCACTATCGTCTTGTCTTCTGTATGATACTGTATTGAGTGTGCCACTCAAACGTCTGTGCTTGTTGTCGGTTCGTCAGAGACCGTCCGCCTTCTCTGTTGCTGAAACGCTTTGCGTTCACAATCAATATGGCGAAGTCGCGTCATAATCTTACCTGCAAACGTTTGCGCTGCCTCCCACTTACCGCTGGTTGCGCACATATCTCGTATGAGGGTGCTGGAGGACGGTTGGTGATCCAGGGCTTGCTCCAGTATAGCTCGTTCCTCTCTAAAGCGGTCGCAATAAAACATGACGTGTTCTACGTTTTCGTCTGTATTGTCACAGTTTGGACAGACCGCTATTAGAAAAATGGTTTCCTAATTTTGATGTTTCACTGAGATTTGAACCTACGTTGTCTCTGTGAATTCCGAAATATGGTCACACACCAACCCATTCGGCTACGGCGGCCGAAGTTGTTAGAAAAATGCCTTTAAAGTTTTGCTACTTCTTCCCGAGCGCCTGAGCGCCCTTTGTTAGTTGTTGAATAACTTGAAAAGTATTTGTCGGATTCACTTCAAATTTTCACACAACATTTTTAAGAAAATGGAAAAACAAAAAAATTAATTTTTTGAAAATTCTGATTACCCGTAACTCCTTAAATTTTTAGAATGCATAGGTAAATGTAAAAATAAATATGTTCCTGGTCTTTTGCTGCTCAGTAAAGCAATTTTTTACTGGTAAAACTGAGCGAACAATTCATTTACATTTTAAATATCTGTTCCGAGTATTTATTTTGACACATTTTCACATGCATCTCCATAGATGTCCGTATAATTATTTATCCAACAACAACTAATGATTGCTACACAAATGGAAAGGTTCAACACGCATGTAAATATGTGTACATGTAATGTAAATATGCATATATATATGTATGTAATTATTTACAAATCAATTTTAATGCCAACTGTCACAAGGTGCTGGTATTTGCATTTAAATTTCTTGTTTTTGTAAATGTTGTTATGCAACCCAAAACCATTACATGCACGGATGTGTGTGCATACATACATATATCCTGTGTTGACTGGTTATTTAGCATTAACAACAAACTAATGCCACCTAGCAACATGACCATTAAAATAAATTAATGCTCGTTGTCATGTTGATTTGTACGAAAGGAAATCTCGAAAAAAAACAAAGCAGGCAAATTCATGCGTGTGAGTGCGTGTGCAAAAATACAGGTTTATGGTTTTGGGGTACTTTTAATTCCACACGCAACAGAGTACTGTTTTTGTTGTTGTATTTATGCTGCGTACTCTTACATAACATTTAATTAATATTATGGCATTGTAGAGGATGTGAGTTCTCATTTGCCGAAAATTTACAAGCGCATTAAACACTGATATTTATGGCGGGTCCTGCAGGAAATCAAATGCCTTTAAAATAAGTATAGCAAAGTCTCTCACAGTCGCTCAGAGCTAATCACAAAAATCAAAATATATGTATATACATACATATCTGCATCACGCAAAGCGTAAAAAGCAAAAGTCTATCCAAGCTCAAATGTAGAATCTGTAGAAAAACGAAATTTGCATGAGCTCCTCCTCCTTATATATATATTTTGTGACTGGTCAGAAAAATGGCATATTCGACTTACTATTTATATGTACACTTTACATGCAACAAAATTCAATACCTTCCTATATACAAAAATGGGACACAAATTCCGTACTTGACATTGGATGCTAACCTCAGATGGAGCGAACACGTAAAGAAGAGCTTGAATTTAAATATGGAAATATTTACATATTGGCCAATGTGCTAAGTAATATTCAATTATCTCAAAGGTTTCAGAATAAAGTGACATAATTTTCCATTGGTGCTCCTTGGAATATTCATAGTTCTAATATCGAACTTTACCTCGTTCTTGATTCACTTCCAGACACGATAAAGATGATAGCCAATTCTCATAAAGCGGGACTGAATAGAGACAGAGATCTTCATCCGTGCTGACACCAATAAATGGAGAAGAAGGCTTAAGCGTAAAAAGCCACAAGGGCCAGGTAAATTAAAAAAAATAATTAAGTGCAATACTAATATGTTTTATACAAACTTTGTTATGATTGCTCGGTAGATTTAAATATTTAAACTAATAACCAGTCGCAATGAAAGCTTAATAAAAAGAAAAACGAAAAAATTGCCGAATGGTAGCCACACGCAAGCCAATTCAGATATGGCGGCCGCTCAAGATTCCAAACAATCGAAAATGTGCTTAAAAATTGGGTTGATCGAATGGCCTAATGTAAAGCCAGTCGTGGCAGACATTTGAACAATATTCTTTTTTATTCATAAATAACAATGTTCAATCTTCAAAATAAAAAAAAAAGTTTGAAAAAATATTGATTAGTTTTTTTTTTTATAGTCGATTCAAAACGCAAATTTTACATGGTCCACCCTATACTTCATAATTATGAGTAACTACCACTTTACCACAGAAATTTCATCACCGAAAATATCGAACTTGAACTTGACTTGAAGGACTTCTCCGTCAGTAAAAGAGATCTAAATCAAGTTTTGAGCTTTTCGTTCTCCAAAGGCTCCATAAATTTTTCTTCCAGCTTCGGTACATTTTTAACGGAAATAAGATTTGTTTTCTATGTTGGATGATATACTTAGGTACGCATAAGCATTCAAATAATGGTTTACAGTACAATTGGTAAACCAAGTAAAATTTTACGAAATTTCTTGGGTTCTTGGCTAAGCAACAAGTTGCACTTTGCAGAGAATTAAAAAAATTGGTGGATTGGTGGAAAGCTCTAGAGATATGAAGAGTTTTGCAAAAAATAGAGTAATGAAACATAACTTTTTATACTACTAAAATTTTCAGAAAATAGTAGACAAGATTTTAATATACTCACAGCTTAAAACAAAGATTATTGTGATGCCCATTTTTCCAATATTTGACATGAGATGTGACTACGAAGTAAAGAGACTGAATCTTTCAAAAAATTACCGGGTATTGCTTGACAAAATACTCGTATGAAGTGCTTCATACGAGTCTCCAGAGTAAGCTCCTCCCAAGTAATACACTTATTCCCGTGATTAATTCAACCATCAAAACATTTTACAAGCTCGTTTTACGGAATCGACTGCAGTTTTCGTGTATTATTTAGACCGAACTGAAAAGGGAATTGGGCGAAGGAAATAAGTTGCAGGTACTTGTTTTGAGAGAATTTCTTTAAAGAAATGCCAAAATACACTTGCTTTCTATATTTGAGGTTATTCCTTTTGCAAAAAGGTCAGTATGGTTTCTTTAGTATTGTCTGGAATTTCTGTTGTTGTTGTTTTTTACTATGAATATGGCTTTAATTCGCATTCAGTAAATTCAAAGGCTTTTTAAAATTTATAAAAAGATTTTAAGTCTCAGGAAGAGTTGCGAGAAGGTTATCAAATATTCTTCCAGAGCCTCAAAAGGAGCAAACAATTAGATCTACACTCTCGAGACCTGAAACTGTATAAGAATCAACAAATTTTCAATAGCATTAAAATCTTCTCAGCATAAACTTTAAATGCAAGAACGGACTTTTTAGCATTTTTTTAATTATTATGTAAAACTTAATTTTCAAAAATGTCCGCATTTTGGGTATAAAAAGGAGCTAAATTTAGTTCGAAAAGCACAGGGTGGGCAACACTGCACAACTAGACTAGTGTGACATCATGCACTCTCTGATAGGCGCATTCTTGTTTCTATCATTCATGCAAATAGAAAAATCTCTCGCTTGTTTTGCAAAGAGTTGGGCGGCGGTTTTATTGACAAAATGTTATTTTTCATAGCCATTTTTTATTGTTTTAGGCCAATAACCTTTGGCGTCCTTGGATGGCTATCTTGAGATGGTACTGACGCTGACTAATCGCGCTATACGTGATCTTGGAGTTTGTTGGTTCATATAACATGTGGCCTATTGTTTATGCATCTTGAGGTCAGTACCATTCCTGGGATGACTTATTCCTGTATGCATATGTAATCGCACTAGAATTTGAGTGGAGTCTGCGTTGGCAAATGTAAGAGAAATATTCTTACAGACTAGAATTGGACTGAATGTCAGCTGTGTTCAGGGAAATGAGGAGCAACTCTATTGCAAGTTGTTAAATCTGGGATAGACAACAATTTTTGAGTTTTCACAAAATGGAAGACTTTTCTAACTTTTTTTATAAATTATTTCGTTGTTTAATAAATCCATCGTAATTCAAATATTTGCCAATACGAGTTGTTGTTGTTGTTGTAGCAGCATAAACATTTACCATACATGTATGGGAAATGCTGCTGGAGTGACATCCCTTGGCCGGATATAAATCCGGGTCGTTCCAGTAACGTAAAACCGACTGCTGTGAGAACGTGCCAATACGAGTAGTAATGGGCGGGTAGGGGCTGTTTGACACGTCTGCTTATTGTACGTGTTTTTACACAATCCTTATTTAACCATGTTTGGAGGTCATTGCTGGTTTATTTCTAAATATAACGTCAGTATGTAATACTAATGCCCAAATAAATTTTCTCTTATTAACACAAAAAATTAATACCTCTCCATTTAAAAGTATTTTCTTGTTAAGTTTTGATTTTTATGTCCAGGGGCATTTTCCCACATTATTTATCTGCTTTATGTGCGTCATTTATTTTCATTTTAATGAGCTGCGACACTTAGTGTCGTGTAATTTCTATTATGCCTTGCCCTTTTCGAATCAACAAACAATAACGGTTTTTATGGGTATTTTGCTCATGACAGTTTTAGCGGTTGATTTATTTATCCGTTGGTCAAAAATTTACTTCGTTATTTTGTTGAATAACAGCGCACAATTCCCATGTACTCACATGTATATAGATACTTACAATACATCCATACGTATACATATACATACATACACATGCGCACACTAAATATATGACATCGATTTTTGGTCTCATTGGTGTTTACCTGCATTAGTTTATAAATTTATCGGTATACATATATAAGAGATGAGAATCCCGAAAATTGTTCCGAACAATCCCGGACTCATTTACTAATTTTTCAGTATTCGATAGTGAAAATCTTGCGTACTCTGGCACCCATATTACGGCGGACGAGGTGGCCCTTCCAAGTTGACACTGATGAAAAAGTAGAAATGATTGGTAAATAATAATCCAACATTCATACATCAAAGTAACGCCACCAGCATCCGAGTACTAGCCGTGCCCGGCGCTAAATTATATCGATGATCTGACTAGATCCCATGCATATATTTTCCCGTCCTTCCTGGCTGTAAAATAGGGGCTCATTAAAAAAATTTAAATTTGATTTGTTTTTAGCTGAGATGGTCACATCTGTGACTTTCTTCTGGGTTTCAGTCTAAAGCTGCTTTGGTGATGTCTCCATTGGGTTTCAGTAGAGTAGGGCCAATCAATTTCCATATCCGAAGCCCAATTTGATATTGGGTAGGCGTTTGCTTTGTCATGTCTCTGAGATTGTTGCGCGGTGTAGTGTTAGGCCAAAAAATGCGCATGATCCTACAAAGGTTGATAAAAGCCTCAGTATAAGACAACATACTTGACATTGCCGATGTCATCAAATTAAATTTTTAGGCAATAAAGAAAATAAAATAAACTAAGCCATATCGGCTGGGATCATTAATATAGTCTTTGAAAGTACGTAGTGGAGTTCCGAGCCAAGCACAAGCACTTGAACTCCTATAGACTTAATTTCACAACTTTTTTCAACTGACGCAGACACTCAAACTTGATGACCATAGGTAACGTCATTTGTTTGTTTACAGGACTTCAGAGACGCTGGGAAGAGCGCTCCAATTCGGCAGAAAAATAAACTTAAGCGAAAAGGCGCAGTGTTAAATGCATGTCTATGTTAATAAACGAAATTCTCGTGTATGGAATAACTCCAACCTATACTGATTTCATTTGATTTTTAGCTTGTAACTCGTCGACAAAAAGTGATTTCTGATTCAAAAACTACTCACTGAGACCATCTTTGTCTTCGGCGAGTACCACACAGCTATGGTTGCCAACATGAATGCATGGATGAGTTCAGCATCAGACGCCAGCTCTCATCTGATTTTGTAACGCGACTGGGAATATGACAGCGATTTGCTTACGCACTCACCGCTCATTGCAGTCTAAACAACGATCGATTGGGTGAGTGTGAGAATATGTGTGAAATGAGCGGGCAGAACTCTGCTGCCGTTACTCTCACAATTTTGCTCAGTTACTCTCACAATTTTGCAACGGATGGCCAAACCTTTTACTCTATCAGCCAAAATATAGCCCATATTTTTTGATTCAAATGGTTTGGGTGACAAATACATATTTCCAGCAGAGCGGCACTTCTGGTATGCAGCTAACGCTATCACGCACAAGTTGGGTGAAAAGTTGAGAATAAGGGTATCGCTCGTGGACGTGACGAAACTGGTCACCAAGATCATCCGAGTTAGGCTCTTGACATATTTTTTATGATCGACCGATGTTCTCCAAGTTTACATATTCCAGTCCATTACTCAAGTTTAGTCGTATAACTCGCCCTAATCACTATTGAGTCGTATCACTTCGATTTATTCTATTTTTTTTAATATAACTAGTTGATACTCCAACAAAAACAATATAATCCAAGGATTCAAAATTTGTACAAAGTTAAAAAAATATCTTTCAAAATTGCATCAAAATTTTCAACTTGTTACTAGAATTTTGACATTTTTTTTGGGTATGCACTTTTATAGCCCAGTCAATTTCAGGACTTCAAGGTGCAAGTTTCAAGAAACTACAAAATACATTTTATTTTTAACAGATTTTTTGTTTTTGTTGACGGTTTTTTTTTTCCTTATAAAAAAATTCGAGCGCGCACTTTGTATGGAGGAAAAGGCGTGACACCACGCAAGAAAATACACAGCCTCTTTTATTGCATTTAAATATCGACCGGAACTTTTTGGAGAGTCCACTGGTGAGCATAACGGAATAACTGGGGGATTTTTTTTTCAATTTTTACAAAGCTTTTCGACTAAAACATTTTTTAAATATTTTTATGCTTTAGCAAACCAGATATATACAATATATTAATTAAACTTCCAAACTTTATACCAAATTTAGAAGAATTCACAAAATTCATTTTTCATTAAATTTTTTGAATTCTTCTAAATTTAAACTCTTTACTCTGAATAATGAAATGGCTTATGGCTTATGAAATTTTAGTCAAGTAAGAGCAAATTTTAAGCGGCTAAAATTTCGCATTAATTTTATGATATTTTTTTGCCGACGGCGCTAGCGTTTTATTTTATATAACAAAAGTAAATAATACAAACTGGCGTTGATTTCAACTTTTTTGTAATGGGTTTCCGCGCTATTACACAAGAAATAAATTTACATTTGGAATAAGTATAGCAAAGACATTTTTTTATTTTAAAATTTTAAATTTTTAAAGGACAATTTGTTGAGTTTCTCTAAATTTTTTATAAACTTTAATTTTCAAATATGGTTTTGGTCAAAGCATGAACATTATTTAAAGAAAGAAATAATAAAACAATGTTAAATCGAAAAGTTTGTAAAAATTAAAAAAAAAATAAAATTCCACGCATCCAGTTATGATCGTCAGTGTACATACAGTCGTTAATGAGAAAAAAAAACATAAAAATAAAATGAGTAGCACAACAGTTAGAAGAACATTTAGAAAAAATGTGCAATACCAGCAGCACCCTCAATTGAAATCGACGAAAAATTATTCAAATTCGAACCGCATCGCTAAACTCCAATAAGATAAGTCGCAAAAAAGCGATCCAAACAAGATAAGTGGCAATGAAAGTCTTGCCAACAGCTGTGTGTTACGCTCAGGGACTTAAAATCGCCAACAAAAAAGGACTTAAACAAATAGACAGACAAAAGTTATATAAAATTAAAATTTGAATAGAATAATAAATTCAGTCAGTAGCTATAAAAAAGAGCCATTATCGGCAATACCACTGAACATCGCTGCCATAAAAAAGCACACGACGACATTGGAGAAGCTGCTTTCACTTTTGCCCTCCTGCGGTTTTCCTTCTCGTGTTTTTTTTCCTTTGCGTTTTTTGGCCTTCACTTGGTGCACGTAAAATAATCAAAAATCAACTTTTGCTGAAAATATGCAAATGTTAACGATTTTATGGCGGCTACCTTTTCGTTTGCTCTTCTCGCTGCAATTTGCAATCCTTTATGCTTTTTACGAGTATGTCGTCTAGCTCTCACTCTCATTGTTTGCGGTAATTTTGTGGAATTCGCCGCTATTTTACTAGCAATTTAACCAGTAAAACGATGGCAATAATAGAATGGCATACAGTTTATATTGTTTTCATTGAACGCGCTAGCAAATTGGTGAATATTGGAGCTCATTGCATTGGTTATTCAGATGATGTTTGACATCGCTGGCTATTTGGCATTTAACTAAAATAATCTTAAATTGAACATTTCTATTACATACATAAATGAATGTATGTGTGTATTTAGCTATGTATGTATGTATTGCACTGTATAGAGCATGTTAATATTTATGTACGACTATTTGCGTTAAGACATTTTATTGGTTTCTCGTGGGACTTGGCATTAAATATTTATGGATGTCAACACCTCACTGCGAATGAATGTTGTTGCCGTTGTAATTTTAATGAGCATTTAAATGCCAGAAAAGTACAGATTAAAGAGCGCTGGTAAATTGGAAATATTTGTTCTTAAATGTAATAAAGCAATACTCAGTTGGGTAATTATTATTATTAATAGTCCTTCAAATATTTTGAAACAAACATATTGCGTTGACCAACTTAATCTACTCGTTTGGCAAACAGTATTCTTCATGTGTTTTTCATGGTCTATGGCCGGCGATACCGTACAAGTTTTTGTTTTTATGTTCTCTCAAAGAAAGATGCTATTTTTTAATACAAATCATCGGATGTTTATTTCATTATAAAGAGGAAGGTATGCCGTGAATAGTAAAAAATAATATCAGTCAAATGACCACCACGACCACGCTTACAGGACAATATCCTTTCATGAAATTTTCCATAACCGAATTGCAAAGGACACCCCAAAGAAAAAGTCACAAGGTGTTAAATCACAAGATCTCGGTGGGCAACTGTGATCACCTCTTCGAGAGATAACACGGTCCGGAAACCTTTCCCTTAATAGATCAATGGTTTAGTTGCTGGTGTGGCACGTGGCGCCGTCTTGTTGAAAATAAACATTGTCTAGATCAATACCATCCAATTCCGGCTATAAAAGAACGTTAATCATCTCTCGATAGCGCAATCCATTCACCTGTAACACCTCTTATTGGAAAACCCTATATAAACTATGATTTCTATACATGAGCTAGATCAGGTCGGTAAAAAAAAAAATACAAAAAAAATTGGAAAAGTCTAGCCCTGCATTTAAAGCTCATGTTGAAAAGATTTTAACATCAAAAACAATTTTATTTTATTCTTCTAAAGACCAAGGAAAATTAGGCTTTAAGAGGTTATTTACAGTTGGAAGGCCGAAAAAAGCGAATTTTCCAAAATTTTTTCTGAGAAAACTTTTAAATTTATTCATCTAAAAATTTTAACACATATTATGTTATCTTCTAACTGTATTTTAAGACTTAGTATTAGTAAAAATATTTATTTTGAAAGGAGCTATAGCTGATCTCCGGGAGCTCCTCTCAAAAAAGACGCTTCGCGGTGACCACTATATCTCTGAACTGGATCCTCTCAAATTCCTAGTAATTAATCGAAGGAATAAGCAAAGTAAATTTTTTTTGACAAAATGGTGGTTTCTCAACCAAAAAAAAATCGATTTTTGACCTTAAATTGCTTAAAAATTACTTCTCGGTGAGCAAAAATCTTCGATTAATTAATACAAAATATATTTAAGAAGCTCGTGCTAAAATTTGAGACTTATCGGTTTCGCCGTTTACGAGTAATGTTGGTCACCGGCTTTGAAAACACCATTTTGAGAAAATGGCGTTTAAAGTTTGAAAAACACTTTACAAGCACTCTGAAACGCCTTTTCAAATTTGCGTGTAACTTCGAAAATATTTACCGGAACGATATTAATTTTTCTGTGTGCATTCTTAAATATTAATATGTATATTACATTAGGGCGGGTCGATTTAAAAATCGCTCATTGCTCTGTGAAAATCGTATTCTAGGGATCAAAATAAGAAACTTTGCCGAAGAAACCATACCTCTAAAACGAATTCTGATGTCCTCAATTTGGGTTGAACTTTTGGGTATGGGCAAATTTTGAAAAATCCCACTTTGACCCATTTAGAGTGCTCCAATCGAGTCCAAATGTATGACCGACCCCCACTAACTTTGGACGGCCGATCCACCCATGCCAGTGGCACACCCCCTGGAACTCTTCTAGGGGGTTCCCCATACAATCATTTCAAAATATCACCATTTTTGGCCTTTACATGAAAAAATCAGCTAAATGGCTAAGTTTTTTCTTTATTTATAATAATATTTAATATATTATTTATTTATAATAATATCTATTTTTTGCTCTTAAGAAATTTATTTAGTCAGAACATATGTAAATGAAAAAATTATATTAATTTAAGTGAGTTATAGAAAAGAAACTAAAAAGTTCGACCCAAATTGGGAGACATCAGAATTCGTTTTAGAGGTATGGTTCCTTCGGCAAAGTTTCTTATTTTGATCCCTAGAATATGATTTTCACAGCGCAATGGGCGATTTTTTTGCCTCCCCACAAATCGACCCGGCCTAATGTACATTAAGAAAAAAAAAATCGATTTTTTGAAATTTCTAACCCCTTAATATAACTTAGTTACTTGTTATCCCATTTTCGTTGTTATTCCTGTTGGTGCGCCCAAGTCATTTTCACATAATTCGGTCAATTTCACAGAGTTGTAGGGCCCTCATTTCAGTTTTATTAATCTCAACTAATTAAAATTTTTTTTTTAATTTTTCACTCTAAAAGCCTGCTTGTGAGATATTTTGCTAAATACATAAACAAAACAAGTTAGAAATTACAAATGCTTACAATTTCATAGGAAATAATTAACCCATAAATGGATCGCATGGAGTTGTTTATAGGATTAAATGCTTTTTAAAAATATAGTCTCGATAGGTAGCGGTAGAGTCGATTAATCCCGAAAACCGTATTTAATACTGGAATTATATGGTAATAGCATTGTAGCGGTCTAAAATTATTGTGGATGACTGTTTATGGAGCATAGGACTCATAGAAATTGAATTCACTCTTTTAAAATGTGAGCAAAATTTTATTATTTGTTAGAATAAAAATTGTCTGTTCCCTCTGTGTTATGCTAACTCAAAAATATATTGCCTCGGAGATTTATTTATTTCTCACTCAATTTCTTAAGAAAATATAGTCAAACCCTTATGAATCCAAATTTTAAACCTTTTGAAATTTTAATAAAAAAAATTAACAAATTTTCATCAAAATTTCCAAATTTTTTTATCAGGTTTTTTAAGGATGTCTAGTACACCGTATTATAGCCTACCAAATTTGCTGGTTGGATATGGCTTAAAAGTCGCTTTGATTTTTAAAATTTTGTCATTGCCACTTATATAACATTTAAATTCCATATAAAAAAATTTTGAGCATTCGTATATGGAGAAAATGCACATGGGCGCCTCTAGAAAAAGTTGTCAAAAATTAATACGATTTTTGAGCTACTTCAAACTTACACTTTATTGTGCCAAAGTTTGGTGAGCTTTAATTATAATAATAATAAAAGGTAGAAAGAACTGTATGTATTGGCATCAGCGGGGCATGTAGAACTTGGCCCATGTCTGCCCTGAATGCCGTTTTGCATTTAATTCCCATCGACTTTTATGCTATTTCCATTGCTGCTCAAAGTGCAATCAGGTTAAAGGAAGTTGACTTCTGGAGGGTATCCCTCACGGGACATGGTAGCATTTTTGGGCAGTTAATACCGCATGCCCCTGTACCTCGACAGATCTTTCTATCCACAAACCGGAATTTGAGAATCGTGCTAGGGCAATCTCTCCAAGTAGGCTGGATTGGAACGAGAGAAAGTCTTCACCGAAGCTAGTACCGCTCGCTGTCTTCACTGAGGGCTCCAATATGGAATCGGGAATTGGAGCAGGGACTTACTCTTAATTAGCCAATTTATGTAGTTCCTTAAAGTTGCCGAACACTGCTAGTTTCTTTCGGGCTGAAGTCTTTGCGAATCTGCAGACATGCGAAATACTTAGGGAACGCAAGAGCGAAGGAGATATTTACATTTTAGCCGATAGTCAAGCTGCGATGAAGCATCTAAGAACGCCATGGTGCAGACCCAAACTAATCAACTTATATAAGGAGGAGATCAATACTCTTGCGTGTATAGGTAACATTTCTCTGATCTGGGTTCTAGGGCATAGAAACATAGAGGGAATGAAAATTGCTGATGACCTTGCCATTAAGGGGTAAACTGAATTGGTCTCAGATGCCTTCTAGCTGCTCATTGGTATTCCTCTGAGTCTTGTTAAAGAGGAGTTGCGCAACTTATTTCTAAAGTAAAGCGCAGAATAGATGGAAATCCATTTGTTCACTTGCCATTTCGAAACCCTTTTGACCCCAGTACAATAAACGGAGAACGCTGACAATTCTGGGGACTCCATGCCATTCAATTTCCATGGTAGTAGCTCTATTTACCGGTTATTGGACGATCAGCACACACGCGTAAAGCTAAATGAAAAACCTTCTCATGAAAAAACACCTCCCGTTGAACATGAAATTGTAGCTCCCCCCGTTGTCGGGAGAATATCAAAACGCACACCACAAATTGATGGGGTCAAAAATTCACTTAAAAAAGGGTGTAAACAAGAGTTATATGTGCATACGTATGTAAATAAAAAAAGGTATTTCAAATAAAATGACATAACTGGAGTTCCATCTCTGTCTCTGAGGGAACGATCCCCGGTTGATTGTTATATTATTTTCTGATAGAATTGTTGGACTGCATTCCTACATTTCAACTTCTCGAGCACTTCACTTTCATGTTTTTCTATCTTTCGTTTCTTATTGCTGCATTTACTTTTCTCTCCCTCTTCCACTGCCGGTATCGCTCAATTGGCGCTCGCGTTGCAATTGACTGCAGGGTAGCAGTGCGCTACTCTCCGTTTAAACAGTTATTTCTACGTGAGGTCCGTATCGCCAATCACTTCAACTATTACTTTTGCAGCGGTGGTATGAAGCGGCGGTATGAATCTGGAAATGAAACACGACTGCTTTTTATAAAAAGGAGATAGGTGTTGCTTGTCTGAGCAGGACTGAGAGTGAAGTGCGAAATTTCACAGCTATTCTTTGCTTCCCGAAGGTAGACGCTGCTAGACGCAAATTCTTTAGCACCCACATACCTTCGACCCGTCCAGGTGATATTTCAAGTGATTATTGAATGCACATCAAGCACGCTCGAGGCGTACCTTGTGTCTATCACACGCGGGTGTAAGAACATAGTTGGATATCCATTTGATACTGCTGTACGAGTAAATGCAAACAAATAATTTCCGCGGTAATATTTAACTCTACTACATCTGCAGTTAATTCATCAGTGCTCATCTCAGCCTATCATCTCTTAAAATGACTTTTCTCCGAGCAACGTGCCCTGCCATTTTAAGCTTATCTAGACTAAAAACAGCAAAATCTTGGAAAATAACTTTCAGAAATTATTTGCGCATTAAACGAAGTAATTTGCAGTGCTAGGCTATGTAAATTTCATTGACTGAGCATATTTTCGTATGTGTTGAAGCTTCCCAGCACTCTGATAAGTGTGCTGTATAAGTCAGTGTACTTCCGGTAAAAGTGCAGCTTATCATTTTGTTGCATACATCCAGCAACTCCGTAATCTAGGAGAAATATATTCATTGCAGTGGCAACTACAGGAAGTTTTGACAACTTGGCATCCTTTTTAACTCAAACTTGGCTTGACTTGATATGCCAACCAGCCATGTCACCAATCAACTGCTGTACCTACAACTTTTCGTTCGCAATCGCAATGCTGAATGGGTACGAGACGAATGTACTATATATAGACGCACACTTTTTTAATGTTATGCCGCTACACACACGCACATACTACATACTAAGTGAGGAAGCATGTAGCTTGAGCTAACGTCAGCTTTGAGCACAATACTTGTATATATGTACGAGTACGTATGTATGTATGTGCATATGTGAGTACAATTTAGGTGTATCAGTCATACATATCAGCAAAGCCATTCACATTTCCAGAATGTTCACTTGTACTTATTGTATGCATGTTTATGTATTAGGGTGTATCAATAATACAAAAAAAAAAAACAAAAAAAAATTCTTCATTCTTCCATTGAAATTACAAAATTTATTATACTTTAAGCCTTCCGCAAAATTTACTAACCACTCCATTATTTCTAACTACTTACGCGTAACTAAAGTTGTTCCCCAAGACTCGATTCTCGGTCCTCTATTCTTCTCTTCAAATCCGGCCGAGGAAAACCGGCACCAGTGACCACACCGCCACACCAAGTGAAGCGAAGTCATTCTCCACCTGATCTTTCCAAGCCTTCATTTTCCTCTGCTACCACCAGCTGGTACCGCATCGAATACTTTCAGAGCCGAAGCGTTTGTATCCATTCGGACGACATGGCTCAGCCACACACTCCAAGAGGCGCCTCATCTGGTAGTGACATGCGCAGTTGTCACTATTTAGCAAGCTTGAGAAGTGTTCCCTCTGGTTGTCTGGTTGTTCATCACCAGATCGCCGTTTTTGTTCTGTCTTTGTCTTTGTTCTCGTTTGGTCTTTAAAGTGTGTTGAAATATTTTGTAATAATAACATCAACACTGACTTAGATCCCTCCAGCAAATGGACCAGTGACAATGGTTTACTTCTAAATCCGAGTAAATTTTAGTGTATTGTTATTTCAGTGCATTTAGAACATGACACTCAAACTCGAAGGCTACAGTGAAGTGAAAAACAACAATGTTATACAATTTTTTTAAATTGCCGGGAATCTATATATAATTTAAATAGAAATCTGTCGTGGAATAGCTACATTTACAGAGTAACAGACAAGTCCTATGGTATGCTCCATTCCTTATGGGCTATTCAGGTAGCGGCGAGATCCACGAGTGAAAGTCCAATTACAATACTTTTAGCTAAACCATTTCTGTTACCAACCTTATTGGATGGAAATAAATCGTATGTCAATTGTAATATATATATGGTATAATTGGTGCATACACCCTTTTTGGGTGTTTGGCCGAGCTCCTCCTGCGATGTGCGTCTTGATGTTGTTCCACAAATGTAGGGACCTACAGTTTCAAGCCGACTCCGAACGGCAGATATTTTTATGAGGAGCTTTTTCATGGCAGAAATACACTCGGAGGTTTGCCATTGCCTACCGAGGGGCGACCGCTATTAGAAAAATGTTTTTCTTAATTTTGGTGTTTAACCGAGATTCGAACCAACGTTCTCTCTGTGAATTCCGAATGGTAGTCACGCACCAACTCATTCGACTAAGGCGGCCGATTGCAATAGTCGGTGTAAATATGGTAGGTAGTAAACTTAGTGTCTTCTACAACAACATCCCCAGATATGCGTGTTGTGTAAAACGTTATGATGACATATCAGTTTTGCTTAAAAAATTTTCTGTAATGTGATGATTTATTAAAAATAATATGCTGATGACCTAGTCTTCTCCGCAAGGAATAGGAGTGTTCTAAAAGAAGCATTCCAAGCACTCCAAATAAACAAGATTTTTTTAATTAAAGATCAATGAAAGCAAAACGGAATACCTCGCACGACTTAACACGACCTTACAATTGGTGATCATGAATTTGAAAGCCCTGGATCAAATTAAATATCTAAGACTGCTTCTCTGTAGAAAGGGTAGTACAACGATTGCTATCCAAGACCGTGTGCAGTTTGCAAACAGAACAAATTTTGCCCACGTTAAACTATTAAAACGTTAGATCTTGAGTAGAAAAATGAAAATCAAAATATAGCTATATAAACACTGATCCCACCAGTGACAATATACGAATGTGAAACATAGGCATTGAAAGCATTTACCATTGTACAATTAAGCATATTGGAAAGAAGAATAGAATCACACCAAATATAATAACGAGCATGCTTGGAGTGCAATGTATGATGATGATGAAAACTAAGGTAAAGCTCATTAACTCTCTCGTCGACTACTCGTTTATGCTGCTTGTCTTTGCAATGATCTGCCACAAAAATCAAAACCATCGGAAGTAAATTTCGATTTAAAACTGAACTCATAGATTATATTGCACATTAAGTTGCTAATATCACAAGCTCGAATATTTAACGTACCTCATTTTGACTATTGCAGCAGCTGCAAAAGTGATGAGGAGGACTGGTCCGTTAGACACCTTCTCTGTTTCTGTCCCGCGTGGCATGTCATTAGGTGTAAATACTTTGGTTCATCATTCGTAAAATATTCTGATGACCTTAACGAGTTTTAATGAGGAGTAGCAGATAAACTGCTGCTGTAGTGAGTTGATTTAGAGACCGACTGGCACTTCCATCAACCGACCTACCTAAGATGTTAATATTCAAGTACAGTATGTTCCTTGAATACTTCCTTGTTGTTATTGTCTTTTTTTCACTTTCTTAGAGCTTATTATTTCCTTTTCGCCAATCGTTTTACCTAAAACATTTATATTTTTAATGTTGATTTTAAGCTTTTAAAATAAATTTTATTGTAAAATAGTTAATTTTGATGCGTTTGATTAATAAATAATAATCTCGGAAAATTATTAAAATTTGTGTGAAAATTTGTTTATTATTATAAATAAAAATTAACTTTTTAAAATTATTTTTTTTATGTATAACACTAGATAACAATGAAATACTGTTTTATTTGTGTATAAATAAATAAATGCAAATTAAGGGATATTAAATGATGTTTCTGAAATCCAAATCAGACAATATTTGGGTAAGTTGTTCGAGTTTCATTATCTAAAAAAAAAATGGATACAAAATCTCATTATTGTGATTATTTTGATAAAATTTAAGCACACGTTTTGTAAGCCTTTTATGTTTCAACCTTCTGTAGAAAATATTTTTGAAAACTAGTTTTATTATAAAAATATCGATTTTTGGAGGTACTTTAAAACTGGTTCAGCTCATGTAAATCTTAATAAGTTTCCGAAATATTTTGGCAGAAGTCTTAAGATATAAGAAATCTTATAATTACGGTGAAAAAACTACAAAAGTTTTCGTTATGAACCACCCCAATGTACACATAATACTTGCCTCGGTGTTAAAGGAGTTTCACCTGCAAAATCCGCTATGCATGAATATGTGCGTATATGGGTAATTGTGTGTAGACGTATTTACACTATCAGCTTCAACTTGACTCTGGTCTTGCCAGCAAGCGGAATACACGATTTTACCTGCTATCTGTTCCTTTTGACTTCGGTTTGTTGAGATGGCTGTGTAGCGCTGAGTGTAGGAGTACACACCTATACACACATATTCTACATACATATGAGCTTGATTCTGCACAGAAATATGCAAAGTGGCGTGATGGTAGTTGCTCTACGTGCTCTGCCATTTACATTTTGTGCCACAAATGCCAACGCCTTTGCCTCATACACAGCTACTTTAGACTTGCTTGACATCAAATCTTATCAGCCACTACCGTCATTCACTTCTTCTTTATGGTGGCATTCAAGAGTTTACAGTTAGTGACGTATTAATTGTTCGTTACACTTTACTCGTTAAACTATCACTTGCTACTCGATGGCTTGCCTTCTTTAAACTTCAAACAACAGTCGTTTAGGCGGCACATACACATGCATACATGTATTACATACATACACACATTGGAAGTCAGTGTAAAGACAGTTAGATGGACAATTGGCTTGGCGAAAGGCGTTACTGTGAAACCATACAAGGAAGTCACATAAATGAAATCGCACTCAGTACATGGAAAATGTGAATTTTCACTTTGCGTACTTACAGGCGAGAAAAAAACTAAATGCAGTTCGCTTAAGCAGCCATATAAAGCGATAAATTATAGTTTTTTTTTAGATATTTTGGTAAACCTCGGCTTAAAATAATTTGTCCCGAAAAGCTTTCCCATCTTTTTAATTTGTAATACCAAATTCATTTATATGACTGAACTGAAATCAACTGGCTCAAAAAAACTCTTTTTTATTGTATCTCTTTTTCTCATCTACTCGTTTATTTCGTTAATTAAATAATTACAGCGTAGATTTGGAAAGGGAATATGTAAAAATTTAAAAGGTTTCTTTTTTTTTTGAAATCACAAAGCTTCGTCTCATTGATAAATGTAGTTATCGTCTAGTGATTTGGATGAAATTCAACTAATCGCGTTTGTCGCATCTTTCTCTTGCTGACTTATGCCAATTAGAGCCACCAGATACCGATAACTTACGAGTGTTACCTTTTTTATTTTACGCTCAATAATGAAAACACAGTAAAATATAAACGAAAATGGTTTCACTGTTTTTCAAAATATTCTCCTTGGAAGTCAATACACTTTTGCATTCCCTTCAATCAATTTTCAAAGCTCTTTTGGTACTCAGAAGTGGATGTCCCAAAATGAGCTGCTTAAAGACTTCAAAAGCTTTTTCCTGGCTTTGTCTTTGTTAAATAATCTCTATGGAAGTCAAAACATTTTTGCATTCGCTCGAAACAATTTTCAAACCACTTTTGGTATTCCGAAGTGGATATATCCAAAACGAGCTGTTTAAAGCTCAAAAGAGCATAAAAAGCTTCTCAGGCATTGAAAAATGTTGACTTCGCGCTTTATTTCCCATGTTTGGGATCAAAAAGTAATCATTGGGTGCCATATCTGGTATGCAAGGTGGGGAATCCATTAATGTATGAGTGCTCAAAAACTCTCTTGTGTGAGCCTATACGTGAGAGATCGCATTGTTTTGATCTTTTAAAAGGCTCTGCTTTCCCTCTCCTGACGAGTAAATAAAAAGCTACTTTATTTGCTATCAATCAACATAAGACACACGCCACAAATAGGAAGAGGAGCTCAGCCAAATACCTAAAAAGAGTGTACGCGCTAATTATAAAGGGTGGTTAAATTTCAAGGGCCGTCAAGTTTTTTTCTGCATTTTATTTGACATTTTTTAATCCCAAACAATTTCAATTTGAACCATGGAAAGATACACAATCAAGCAACGCGTTAAAGTTATTCAGGCTTATTATGAAAATGGTAACACTGTTGCCAATTTTCGAAGAAAATCATCTTCAGTGATGATACACATTTTCACCTCAGTGGATTCGTCAATAAGCAGAATTGCTGCATTTGGGCGAATCATAATCCAAGAGTGATTGCCGAAAAACCAACGCACCCACAAAGAGTGACTGTTTGGTGCAGTTTATGGGCCGGTGGCATCATTGGACCGTATTTTTTCCAAAATGAGGCCGGTCAGGCAGTTACTGTGAATAGCGTTCGCTATCGTGAGATGATGACAAACTTTTTATGGTCCGAATTGGAAGATATGGATGTGGATGATATGTGGTTTCAACAGAACGGTGCCACTTGTCACACAGCCAACGGATCGTTGGACTTCTTCCTTTTGGGGTTATTTGAAAGAAAAGGTGTACGTCGATAAGCCAGCAACAATTCAAGAGCTAAAGGATGAGATAATTCGGCTCATTAACGGCATAGAACCTCAATTATGCGTCAGTGTCATCGAAAATTTGGACTATCGGATGGAGGTGTGCCGCCGAGGCCGCGGTAGTCAGTTGACCGATATTTTGTTCCATGCATAATTGAACCATACTAGTATTATCATAATAAAGAGAAGTGATAATCATTTTCTAAAAAATTGTATTCTATTCAAAATCAACACCGACCCTTGAAACTTAACCATTTTTGTGGTAGAAAAGCACTGCGACACACACTACAAACCGGAGGAGAGCTCGACTAAACACCCAAAAAAATGTCAAAGCGCTAAGTTTATAAATCGAAATCAAAACAGATAAGAAAACGATGCTTCCATCTAGATCTATAAATGTATTTAAATTAGTGCCAGCCCAACGGTCTTGTTGGCCTTGGTGTTTGTTTGCCTTGTCCTTGTCTTATAACGACCAGTTCTATTGATTTTGCTGTTTTATACATAAAAGAAAGAAGTAATGATACGGTGTTAAGACCACTGCTAAGAGGAAGCTAACATCTACAGATGAAGTATATATTCCCTTTCAAACCATACTTATCGTTTTCGATGCTTCTCATGCAGCTAAGGAGACATCCGATACATCGATAGAGCGCGGGAGTAAGTGCGTAATACAAGGTGAAGTCCAAAATAAACAAAACTGAGCTAAAATAGAAACGACAGGAGCTTTGTCCTCATCACTTCGAGTTTATTTATTCAAAATAGTTCCCTCTGGCCTCGATACACTGTTTAGCGCGATCTAAAAGCTTTTCGAAAGAGTTTTTCAGGTCATTGACGGAAATGTGCTTCATGATGTCGGTACAAGTCTTTTGGATAGCTTCTACGGACAACTCCCTTGGAATCGTAAAAACGCATGAGCATCGTCTTGATTTTTGACTTCTCCAAACGCGATTTTTTGGGTGGTGCCTCGTCTGGGGCCCTGCATTCGGCATTTTGACGCTTAGTTTCAGGTTTATGTTGGAGACACCACGTTTCATAACCAGTTACAATGTTATAAAGGAAGTTTTCGTCTTTTCTCGCTTCTTTTCGATGTTTCGAATGTTGAATTCTGAGCAATTTTTGGTCCTCAGCTAACTTGTGGGGAATAAAACGTGGACAGACTTTCGTAAGCCCAAATTATCAGTTAAAATGCGATAAATCGATTATTTTGGGCCTAACCTTGTATATTGAAGAAACTCGCTTTGATGCATATAGTGATAAAACACTCATTCCCCCAAAATGAGACGAGTGAAAGATTTTGGCGACGAAATCCCCCTCCACCATACATCTCACACTAAATTCTTAGTTCTTTATTTAGCAGCTGTAGTAGATAGCGCAAGCTCCGATCTTCTTCTTTCTTTGTTCCGTTCATCGCCTCTCCAGGCTGGTAGTGTTTCAGCTTTTATTTGTAAGAGAACGTAAACTAGCCGGGCAGATGATCCTATCTCTCAAATCATAGTCCATAAAACTTGTTGGTATAATTAAAAGGAAGGTATAGGTTAGACTGCTTGTTTTGTTGATCCGCGTAGAAAATATAAACGTTTTTATGCGGGTGAGTTAAAAGCTTTGCTAATTTTCAGATCTTGGAATATTTTCAAGGACACATTTATTTATATAAAGAGCTCCTTACTTCAAAGCATACTACCGCATGTAGCCAGAAAAAACTTTAAGGTAAATATATTACATTGGTTGCGCTTTCTTTAATTTCTGTGATGCCAAAAAATTCATTTATTTTCCTCTTTAGTCGCAGCTTTTGAAATTCACACGTTTGCACCCATTCCCTTTTTAACGGTTTAAAAATCACACGTTGTTGCTGCTAAAATCCGTTTTCAAGCTTAATTACAAAAAAAAAAGCACAAACTGGGGAAAGATACTCTACGGTTGAAAATTAAAACGTAAATTTGATGAGAGTGAGAAAATGAAAATGAACGTTCACAAAGAGCACAAATTAGGGTATTTAACAAGGCAATAAAAGTAGCAAATCATTGTTAGTGATGGCAGCAGCTGTTGCTACTTACACACACTCACGTGTATATACACACGTACCATAAATATGTGCCTACAGTCCTCAATGCAAGTAAATGTACAACGTCATGCGGTTCTTATAAATTTGTTATTTTTTATTTGCATGAGATGCTTTTTAATTTATCTGGCTTTGGTTTTTCTGAACTGATGGATGCCTTTTGTTTCTAAAAGTTTTTATACTAAAATATTTAGCTTATTATGCTAATGACATTAAATTCAATTAATTATTTTCATAAAAGCAAAGTAATTAATTTTCCATTCAAACGAACTGGTATTATTTTATCTGGGGTTACGCAATTAATTGTTTTTTTTCCAACTTTTAATTCATGATAATTGCGATTACCAAATTAGCAAAGTGACTGAGTTTTTGTGTTGATTCAAAGTTAAATTACTTCAAAACTTAATCTTAGACGAACCGTTCATGAAATTCCTCTGAATTAAATAAATCACTAGTACAAGAAGTTCCTTAATATTTGATACCTTTTCTCGGCCTATACCAACTTTGATCAAAAAGTTTCCGGAATATATTTAGAAAATTCAAAGTATTCCCCATCCACAGCAACGCATTTATGCCACTGTTCGATACAACTTTCGAAGCATTTCTGGAATTCTATTTTCGGTCTAGCCATCAGCGTCATCTTCGATTTTTTCTTTACTTCCTTTCGGCTATTACAACTCCGAAGTAGTTCGCCGTAGTGGGTTTTTGACCTGATCAAACAGAAAAAAATAGCAGAGAGCCATATTGAGTGAATTCTACGGCCGTGTATGATATTCGATTCGCTCTTGGTGAAAATTTTACTTCGCACTTTCTCAGTTATACTTGACACTTGTGAACAAGAACAGACAAAAAATGGAGGGCGTGAGGATCAAAATAAAAAAATTCATCACTAAAATTTTTTTTAATTTAATTATTAAAAAGTTACTCAAAAAAAAAATTCGATGGTTCATTTTGCATCACCCTGTATGTACATAATAAAATAACAAAATTAAACAAAAAATATAATAAAAAGAAAGTAAAAATATATAAATAAAAATATATATGCATATACATATATATATATATATGTATATAATATAATATATATATGTATATAATATAATATAATATATACATAAATATATGAAAACAAAACCATTGAGAAATTCATAAAAATTGGACAAAAGCCTGAAAAAATTAAGAATACATGAATTTTGTAAGCCTTTGCGTTATTTGAATATTTTTTTAATAAATTATTTTCCGGAGAAACGACTTGCCTTTCCTGTGACAGATTTTTGAGTTAATATGAAATGAAATTTGAAAAAGGGCTAAAAGCCCATTGTATTCAAAGCTCTGGAAAGTAAAAGGGTAGATAGTCAAGGAGAATTATGAAAGGAGAGAAGTAACAGAAAGAAAAATATAGGATATACTAAAGACAGAGACGGAGACAACCTGTTCTGGGAGAATTTTCCATATTCTTTGGCACATCTGAAAATATCTTCCAGTTCGAGAGAACAAATTTATCTCAGAGGGCACTCGTAAATTTTAGAGATATTTTCCTTTACTCCTGGTACAACGAATTTCTGTAAGACCAAAGACATTAAATTAAATAAATCCTTCACCACAACGCTCGGCTTCACTTTGTCATACCCGTTAAACATACCTGGAAACACCGAAATGGGAAATTCTACTCCACCATATTTTCCCGATATTGCGCCGTCCGATTATCACCTGCTCCGATCGATGGCACATGGTCTAGCTGACCAGTAGTTCCAGTCATATGAAGACATCGAGAAATGGCTTGATCCGTGGATAGCCTCAAAAGATGAACAGTTTTACCGCGACGGTGTACGAGATCTACCAGAAAGATGGGAAAAGTAGTAGCCAGCGATGGAAAATACTTTTAATGATTCACTTGAAACCAATAAAGTTGTATTTTCATCAAAAAAAACAGCGAGAACTTAGTTGCACATCTTATCTTTATCTTATACTTAATTTAACTTTTGTTTGCTCAACCCACTGCAGTAATCTAATGAACTGACGGAATAAGTAATCCGTGATGATTAGGCTGAAACACAAAAAGATGTGTGGGCGCGATTGTGGCATGTGTCAAGGAAGCTCAGCTTCAACCTATAGCAAATAAAGTGATAAAAAAAATATATTAAACTATATTGTGCAATATTATACTACAATAGAGTTCCAATAAGCATGCGTACTGAAAATATCGAAGATCTGGCTTAGTTCAAATAAACCGTTTTCCAATAGGTGCGCTTCAACTTTTTTCCGACAGGGAGGGCGAACGACGCAATATTTTTTATTTTTCGTATGTTATTTGTAAACTTCATTAGTGTACATTTCATCATGGAACGCTACACACTTGAGCAACGATTGCAAATCGTGTAAATTTTTTATGAAAATAATCGTTCTGTTGCTGCTACTTTAATCCAGATTTTTTCCAAAAAATCACCTTCAGTGATGAAGCTCACTTTTGGCTCAATGGCTTTGTCAACAAGCGTTACTGGGCAGAAAGCAATCCACACGTGATTCATGAGGCACCGTTGCATCCCGAAAAAATCACTGTATGGTGCGGTTTACATGCCGGCGGCGTAATTGGCCCATATTTTTTCGTTGACGAGAACGATCGCCACGTTACTGTGAATGGAAATCGATACCGCGACATGATAAACGATTATTTTTGGCCGCAATTGAATGGTATGGACTTAGACGACATGTGGTTTCAACAGGACGGGGCCACAAGCCACACAGCACACGCTACAATTGATTTGTTTAAGAGTAAGTTCGATGAGCGCATTATTTCCAGAAATGGACCGGTCGAATGGCCGCCGCGCTCGTGTGATTTGACGCCTCTAGACTATTTTCTTTGGGGTTATGTGAAGTCATTGGTCTACAGTAACAAGCCGGCGACGATTTGTGAGCTCAGAGCCAATATTGAACGCGAAATTGCTGGAATTTCGGCCGATTTATGCAAAAGAGTGGTCGAAAATTGGGTTCAACGATTGGACTTCGTAAAACGTGCACGCGGTGGTCATGCAAAAGAAATCGAATTTCATACTTAAATGTATATGTTCAAACTCGATAATAAAAAAAAATTAGTTAAAAAAGTCAAACTGTTTGTGTTTTATTCAAAAAAGTTCAAAATTTGAAGCGCTCTTACTGAAAAACGCTTTATTTGGGAAGTCTAATGGCAAGTAAGGGAGATGCGTTAAATGATGTCGAGCACAGAATTCAAAAAGCTCAACGTCGAACTTTTAACATCTTATTTAACACATCAGGGAGGAGTTATTGCCAGACACCATAATTTGAACGCACGAAATTCTGAGGGAAAAGTGACAATCGCAATTTGCGTAACGGAAAAATGACTCTGTTATTTAAAAAAGACTCTATTATTTAAAAAAGTGACTGCTCTTTCTTAGGTACAGATACATTTCATAGGTACAGGTATATACAATATGTACATGTACATATATATGTAGGAATTTTATCTAGAAAAAAGATATCACGCAGTTATGTTGGGTTGCTTGATAGAGGTACTGTCTGAGTGACACATTCCAGACTCAATTAGACAAAAAGATGTTATTAGGTACATCACGCCCGTTATCTATTCAAACCATCTTGACCTGTCTATAAACCTGCCTATGCCATCTATTTTCTTTGCTGCAATTTCTACCAAGTTTTTCATTGAGAGTTCCCCAGCATTTGATGGCGCAGAGAACGCGGACTTGGGCACTCACACAGATAGTGAGGGACTGTCTCCCTAGAGTCTACTTTATTGTAGCTTCTACATCTATCGTAGGTTATAAGTAAGCAAAAGTTCATTCATTGAAGGTCTAATCTAATTTTTATTTTACACCTACTTATTTTATATCTTCTATATGCTTCTCCGATGTTTTGTTCTTAGATTATATACATATATATCTATTTGACGCTTACAACCTTTCTGGGTATTTGGCCGAACAGATATTTTTTATGAGGAGCTTTTTCACGGCAGAAATACACTCAGAGGTTTGCCATTGCCTGTTAAGGGGCGACCGCTTGTAGAAAAACTTTTTCTTCATTTTCTCGGATATTAGAATCTACATTCTCTCCGAATTCCGAATGGTAGTCACACACCAACCCAATCGGCTATGGCCGCCGCTGATTCTTATATTACCCTTGCTTCATACGTAGTATAAGTATATAAATTCTTTTTAAGTTGGTAGCATCATTACTCGCTTTATTAATTCTCAGCAAAATTTTTGAACTTCACCTACCTGTTTATATGGCTACTGTGTGCTTCAAATTCTCTTCAGGGGTATAAACGGATGTGACGATCAATTAAAGCTGTTAACGATTATTTGCTGCTCCTACTATGTATCTATTAATTCTCCCACGACGAAGCCTTTTTGATATGTTGGCACACAAAGTAAAACGCATTGAAGTCGTCTACGAAAATCTTACTGAGTAACAAAACTATTTTTGCTTTGAGACAATTTTGTGTAAATAATTGAATGGTTCATAAGTTTTCCACCTTAAATGTAGAAGAAATCATGCACTTGTCTGGTCAATACTTATGTACATACTTTTTTGACGTACTGTACATTTCCTTCCACACGAGCATTTGTTGCAGCTGTATAAATTACAATTGCATTTTTATGGTGTATATAAATTGTGTGCAGAAAAGTGCAATTAGCAGTACAACAAATTCGTATCATATCCACAATTCTTTGTTAGCGAAATGGGAAATGAAAGAAAGCAAAATGAAATGTGAGAAGTTAAGCAAAAATAAAATTCACACTTCAGGGTTGATTGTAAAAATATTTTGCACAAAGTGCAGACAGCATAAATTTGTAAGTTAATTTTGGCCGAATCAATAATTTTGGTTAGATTTCAAAATTTGAAGTGTTTCAAGTTATAAAAGTAGATGTTTTCTAGATGTAACTTCATTTCAAGACTAGCAAGACATTGCAATAATAAACTACACTAGGCAAAGCATATCATAGCGAAATTCATAGTCCAATTAGTTGTGGAATGCCAATCAAACTAATCAATGCTGTCTCAATAGAAGCGTGGTTTGGTTTGTATTACTCAGCATATCATAATTGAATAAGTGGAGGGTACTTGAGCGTAATGCCTACGGCTAATATATAGCTCTACAAATTTTCACGCAAATATCCATGTAATTAGTGCTGCCATATCCATTGTGCATGACGAGTGTTGACGCTTGAGGATTTTGAATAGAAAAAAAATTGTCAAAAATCAACGATATTTTGCAGTTTCTTGAAATTTGCACTTTATTTTACTAAAATTCAATGGGCTATAAAACAGAAATTCAAAAAAAGAAAATTGGTTGAAAAGTTCAAAATTTTGATGAAGTGTGAAAATTTTGTACAAATTTGAAAGCTTGCGTTACATATCTTATATAGGTATATAGGGTCCGCCATATAACTTTACGGAATTAAACATGCTTTAAAAAAAACTCCTCAATATTTTTCCAAATTGTTTTTTTTATTTTGAAGTACAATCCTTCCGGTTAATGATGGAACACAACTTCATTCATATGGCTGCCTCGGCTAGCCATGCACCATCCCATACGATCGGTCCAATTTTTCAACACATTTTCGATTGTATGCGGCTGTATTTCAGCTATGACACGCGTATGTTGGTCTTCAGTGCATCAATTGTTGCTGGTTTGTTGGCATAACACTGGTCTTTGACGGCACCCCAAATATAATAATCCAACGGCGTCAAATCGCAGCTCCGAGGCGGCCAAACGATATCAGAATTTCGGCTGATAATGCGATCTTCGAAGACAGTGCGCAAAAGATTGATCGTAGCATTCGCTGTGTGGCAAGTAGCGCCATCTTGTTGGAACCAAATGCCACCAATATCCTCCTCTTCAATTTCTCGGATCAAAAATTCCTTCAACATGGCCCGGTAACGCTATCCATTGACAGTTACGGCCACTCCTCTCTCATTTTCGAAGAAAAATGGACTAGTGATGCCTCTCGACCAAAATCCGCACCAAACAGTGACTCGTTGTGAATGCATCGGCTTTTCTTCGAGTGCGTGCGGGTTTTCTGAGCCCCAAATGCGGCAATTTTGCTTGTTAACATACCCGCCGAGATGGAAATGAGCTTCATCCGAAAAGATGTTTTTTCGGTAAAAGTCTTCATCTTCTTCAAGTCTATCCCAAGCCCATGAAGCGAAGCGAAAACGCATTGGGTGGTTGGTCCTTTGAGCGTATACACAACCATTTTCGTTCAGCGGAAGAATAAAACTAATTTTCTGTCAAATCAGATGACAGCTAAGTGTTACCATTCTTCAAATAATACCTAGTTCAAATCCGTAACGACAGATGGCGGGCCCTGTATATGTATTTATAATAACTCTATTTTTTTAAAATAGTGATATGTTTATACTTAGCCCTGTCATAATCTCTGTTACAAGGTAAGTCCGTTATATATATAAAATTAAAATACTTTTTTAATGCAGTTACTTTTATTTTATCATGCAAATATTACCAAAAAATTTTATTTTCATTCGAAATGGTCACCATTTGCTTTTACCCAAGCCTTCAAACCATTAGGCCATTCAGTTATTGCAGTACGCACGGTTTCCCGATTTCCGATTGTTCGGGACTCTCCAAATTTCTGTGGGATCTTCGACAGGCCATGTTTTCCAAATCTGACCATAAAATGTAGTCCAATGGATTCAGATCTGAACTTCCACATGGCCAATCTTCTGCGGTTATGAACCCAGGAACTTTGTTTTTTAGTCACTGCTGGTTGGTTTTTATGCCACGGGCTGGAGCGAAATCTTGCTGGATGGTGGCGCTGAACCTATGGAACAAAATTTTCTGCGTCTTTAGAAGTTGTAGCTTAGATTTTGTCGATTTGCTTACTAAAAACTTATTAAACAGTGAAAATCTTCTCATCAGAGTAAGAAATTTTGAAATGGAGTGTAAATGAGCAAAAATCGTTCGGGTACGAACTCATAGCTGTTAGGGTAAGTATAACAAATTGTTCTCTACTATACTGTAATAAACTATAATACACTATAATTTAATATTTAACGAAGTCACATAGTCGCACACAGTGGAAGTATGGGCTACTACCAACAATACACACTTCCTTATCTATTCGCTCCATATCTCTCCGACTTATATTCTCACATCTCTCCTTCACGTTTCTGAAATTGCTCACCTACTAACTGATCTTTTCTTTAATGACATTATCTAAACTAATCTCTTTCTCTTAGTTACATAACAACAACAAGAAAAATTTACGTTTTGACTCCCACTATTAGTTATTAAGCTCATATTTGTTAACTTAACATCGCGAAAAGAATTGCATAACCTTGGAAAGCACTCATAAAGCTACCTTCAAAATGAATGGATTGTTGTTGCTCGCGAGTATAAAAGGCGCGGCAACAGAGTTTGAAAGAAAAGTGGAATATAGTTCGAAAGGAGCACTTTTAACAATTTTTTTACAAATTTAATTAAAAACAACAAAAAAAAAAATTGTTCGTACAAAAATTTGCACTACAAAATAAAAACAGCAGAACCAATTGTGACAAATAAAATAACTGTTCGAGAAGAAACATTTTGAATGCGAAATTGATATGAAGAGCAGTTTTATAGTAAATAAAAAAATTGAAAATCGTTCTAACGTTCTGAAAGTTGGACTTGCGAGTTTTCTTTTTTTCTTTTTTAAATTCCCTTATAAGAAGGAAATCGAGAAAAATCCGAACATACTATAAAGTATGAAGAAATTCAACGAAAATGACAATTTAATAAAAAAACAAAAACATTTTGAATTTCAAAAGTGAGTGAAAATAACATTAGAGTTACCTTAACTTTTTGTTTTTATTATTTCTTCCATAAAATATTACACCTGTCGTTAAACAATAAGTAATTTGATTTACAAAAAGATGGAGTGAAATAAAGATATGTGCAAGAAAACTTTAGAAGTTATAAAACCTTTCAAATCAATTACACGTCAACTTGAAGTCAATTTAGACCGAGTGACTGCGAATCCCTGTATACAAAAATAATGTCAATCAATAGCTGTGGAAATAATTTATTCGCCTAAATAATGCTTTGTACTTTAGTGAGAATAATTGCATTGAAATTAATTATGAAAGGTATGACAGACCTGCTCTAAAGAGCCAGTACGAAGTATCAAAGTAAGATGAAATTCTTAAGATTTCAAAGAAGTTACGATATTATAAAAACGGGTACTTAAAATATAATTATCGATTCAATTGTTTTATGAAAATAAACAAATAATTGGTACACACACTTCTGCTAGGTGTTTGACCGAGTAGCACATCCTATTTGTGGTGCGCGTCTTGATGTTGTTCCACAAATGGCGGGATCTACAGTTTTAAGTCGCCGAGTCACCCCCGAGGCCGGATGCGATTGTCATTGCGCGTGCCGGAACAATGACATACAGTGACATTCTCAGGGCGGTTAAAAAAGATGATGCCTTGCAGGAACTCGGCGAAAACGTTACGCGTATAAGAAAGACGGCCAAAGGCGAAATCCTGCTTCAATTGAAAAAAGAGCAGATGGCCAATACAGGAGTCTACCAGAAGAAGATTGGTAAGGTGCTAGGTGACCAGGCGCAAATCAAGGTCCTAACCCACGAGATGTTGGTGGAGATCCGTGATTTAGATGAAATCACAACCAAAGAGGACATAGGTGAGGCAATACGAACGCAAGTTAAGGAGCTTAACCTATTTAGTGCAAACGCAATAAAAAGCGTTAGAGCGGCGTATGCAGGCACGCAAACAGCAGTGATAAGCCTACCAGCACTGGACGCAAGGCGACTGCTTGAGAAACAAAAACTCAAAATCGGCTGGACGGTATGCCGAATAAGAGAAAAGCCTGACTTGAGGAGGTGCTACAGATGCCTGGAGTATGGGCACCTAGCGAGGGCGTGTACAAACGAAGACGACAGAAGCCAGAACTGTCTCAAATGTGGAGAAAAGGGTCACCAAGCAAAAGTATGCGAAAAATAGCCCTTCTGCGGAGCTTGTAAAAGGAATGGAAGAGAAGATACAAGCCATCAGATTGGAAGCAGAAAATGTCCCCTGTATCAAGCGGCGTATATTAAAACCAAAAAATGAGGATTGAGCAGATCAATCTAAACCATTGCGAGGCTGCACAAGAGCTCTTAAAACAAAGGGTATACGAAAATAAGGTAGACGTTGTGCTAGTCAGCGACCAGCATAAAAACCTAAACGTCGGAACGTGGGTCTCGGACAGAAAAAGTAAAGCTGCTATCTGGGCCTGTGGAGGAAATACCCTGCAGGACAAACCGCACACCCACAGTGATTACTATACCCGAGCAAAAATACGTGGCATCTATTTCTACAGTTGCTACGCGCCACCGAAACTGACGCAAGTAGAGTTCGAAAACCTGCTGGATGAACTTGTGCAAAACGCTCGCGGCACCACACCAAACGTGATTGCGGGTGATTTCAATGCGTGGGCCTTGGAATGGGGTAGCAGATACACCAATAAAAGGGGAGATGCCTTGATTAAGGCATTCTCACTGCTTGATGTGGTTCTGCTAAACACTGGGGGAAAAAACACCTTCGAAGTGAATGGTCGTGCATCAATAATCGACATCACTTACGCCAGCAGGACTCTACTACGATCAGCAAGCTGGCAAGTGAGTGACTTTTACACAGGCAGTGACCACCTCGCCATTAAGGTGGACTTTTCGCATGGAAAAGAAACTGCACAGAGAAAACAGAATAAGGGTTGGAGGGTGGAGACGCTTGATGAAGAAATGTTCCAAATCATGCTAGAAAAGACCCCACCTAGCACCAACGATGTGGAACTTCAGGCGGAGCTGCTAGTAAAACATGTTAGCAGAGCGTGCGATGCCGCTATGTGCAGGAAAAGACAGAGCGCTCCCAGAAAGCCTGTATACTGGTGGAACGAGGAGATCAGCACCCTAAGAAGCGAATGCAAAAAAGCAAGGCGCCTTTCCCAAAGGAGTTATGGGCTGGCAGAACACTACAGGCTCCGCGAGAACTATAAAAAGAAGCGGAAACAATTAAAGAAAGCCATTAAAAGCAGCAAGGCAGCCAGCTTTAAAGAACTGTGCCAGAATGTGGACGAAAACCCGTGGGGTGATGGCTACAAACTCGTTATGGCCAAGGTCAAAGGAGGTAGAGGACAGGCGCCCACTTGCCCCATTCTCTTAGAAAAGATTGTACAGACACTCTTTCCAAAGCAAGACCTGCAACCAAGCCAGACCCAGTTCCACGCAGCAGAAAATAGTGTCACAATCAGTGAAGCAGAGGTGATTTTGGCAACGGAAAGTTTCGGCAATGCTAAGGCTCCAGGACCTGACGGCATTCCGAACAAGGCGCTGAAGATCGCTGTCAGGCGCAACGCAAAGCCATTTGCAGAACACTTCACCAAGTGTATAAATGAAGGCATGTTTCCGAAAGTATGGAAGAAGCAACAACTAGTCCTACTTCAGAAACCGAATAAGCCAGCGGGTGACCCAAGTTCTTATCGGCCACTCTGCATGATAGATACTATGGGTAAAATCTTGGAGAAACTAATCTGCACGCGCCTGGAACAGCACCTGGAGAAAGTGCCGGCTGAACTATCCGAACATCAGTTTGGTTTCCGAAAAGGTCGTTCAACCATCGATGCCGTCAGGAGGGTGACAAACATTGCCAGTAAGGCTATTGAGGGTGACAGGTGGATGCATGGTAATAAAGAATACTGTGCAGTTGTCACTCTGGATGTTAAGAACGCCTTCAACTCGGCATACTGGCCCCATATTATAAAGGCTCTTGAAGAGAAAAAAACGCCAGCATACTTAGTACGGGTTATAAACAGTTATCTGTCGGAAAGAGTACTTCTGTACAATACAGATGAAGGTCCAAAGAGATACGCAGTGACGGGCGGAGTACCGCAGGGTTCTGTACTGGGCCCGATGCTATGGAATGTATTATATGATGGGGTACTGCAACTCCCAATGCCGAGGGGAGTGCAAATAATAGGATACGCTGACGACATTGCGTTGACCATAGTCGCCAAAACAATCCCCCAGATCCAGAGTATCTGCAGCGAGGCAACAACAAAGGTCAAACAATGGCTAACGGCGGTTAAACTCCAGCTAGCCGGGCAAAAAACAGAGGCAGTTCTCATTACGAGTAGAAAAAAATTAGAAACGACCACACTAAACATTGATGGGTTCAACGTCACAACACAGGCGGCACTACGATATTTGGGTGTAATGATCGATGCTCGACTAAGCTTCAGGGAGCACATCAAAAAAGCATGCGGAAAGGCAGCCATGGTGACGGCGGCACTGTCAAGGATTATGGCCAACATCGGTGGTCCCACTCAGAGTAGAAGAGCGCTCCTGGCTAGAGTTACCCAGTCTACACTCATGTATGCAGCACCCATATGGGGTAAAGCCCTGATACAGAAAACGTACGCGAAGAAGGCGGAAATAGTTTTTAGACTTATTTCCATTAGAGTTGCCTGTGCTTTCAGGACAGTGTCATTCGAAGCAGTATGTGTCATATCGGGTATCATGCCACCAGATATAATGGCCTCTGAACTGGGTAGAGTGTACGACAAAGCCAAAAGCCTAAACAGGCGATTAACGGCGGAAGAGCGTAAAGAAGAAAGACGGGGGAGCATAAGTGAGTGGCAAAATCGCTGGGACCAAGCGACAAAAGGGAGATGAACGCATAAACTTATCAGAAGCGTACAGGCCTGGGTTGAGAGAGGACATGGAGACACAGATTACTATCTCACACAGTTCCTGACGGGGCATGGATGCTATAGAGAGTATCTCCAAAGACTCGGCCACGAGGACGCAGCTGACTGCTCGTTCTGCGGCAACGGTAGTGAGAACGTGGAACATGTCTTCTTCTCCTGCCCGAGATACGCATCTGAAAGAATGTGCATTGAAGAAATCATAAAGGAAAAAATAACCCCGGGCAACATTGTAAATCACATGCTGCAGTCGAAATTGGTGTGGGCCAAGATGAAAGAATGGTCCGCGAATGCGTTACAGGAACTGCGGAAAAAGGAATGGGAACGCAGTAAGGAACGAAGACAAAGAAGTAATGAAGGGTAGACGGAGAAAGAAATACAAATGAAGAGCCATAATGGCTAGCTTGGCCCTGCGATGCAATGCTTAAACGGCGGTACCGCAGGGCAAACGAAAGCTACAGAGGTCGGAGTTAGGGTTTAGTACGTAGGTGTACTGTTTCGCAAGTCCAGTTTAGTAGTAATACTGACTGTGCGTGGTCCCGAATGAGGTGCACCTTTAGCGATCAGTATGAATCGTGCATGCCGTCTGTATTGACGGTATCTATGTAAGATTCCCCCTTCGGATAAAAAAAAAAAAAAAAAAAAAAAAAAAAAAAAAAAAAAAAAGTTTTAAGTCGAAAACAAGCGGCAAATGGGGTTTTTATGAGGAGCTTTTTCATGGCAGAAATACATTCGGAGATTTCCCATTGCCTGGCGAGGGTTGACTACTATTAGAAAAAAGCTTTTTTTTATCATTTTGGCGTTACGTGTATGGAGATTCGAATCTATGCACTCTCACGTAATTGTCACGCTCTAATAAATATTTTTTTTTTCTTTTTTGTATTCATTTTTATTGTAACTAGTTAACAAAAATAAACTGACGAACAATTTTCTTCGGTTTTTGTATCATACAATTAATATAATGGTGCTTTGCATAAAACTTGCAAAGGAGTTGTTTACTGCACGAGTTGGAGCGGCTTTTTGCGTTTCAGCCTTACAAACCATTTATGTTGGTCGGTGAGGGCTGAGGCTTTGCTGTTGACATGATTAGATCGCCCCTTAGTATAACAATAGCTTATGTGGCCATAGGCTATTATTTTTTTGAATTTTTGGATTCTCCAATGTCGATTTTATATGTGGGAAAAATTTTGTCAAATTCTAGTTCCACAAAGTGGGTCAAAACGTCAGTCAAAAAATAATAAATATTTACAGACATAACGAGATTTGGGTGAGAGCTACTTTCGACAAAAAGTTTGAAATTCATTTTCTCAAAACATCAAAACATTTATAGGCTATTTTAATACTAAGGGGACGAGATAGCCTATTTATATGAGGTAGGGCTTTTTTTTTAATTACGACGGCAACTGGTTCTATGCCGAGATCGCGTTCGAGATCGCTGATGCGTACATACCAGGACGCGTTAGTAGCGCATCGCAAAATTTTATTCTGGAACCTTTGGATTTGAAGTATGTTGCTGGAGCTTTAGCAACCCCATAGTTGTATCCCATACGTCCAAATTGGTTTTAGTATTTGCTTGTAGAGAAATACTTTATTGTACATGGATAAAGCAGATCTTTTGCCGATAAGCCAATACATGTTTCTGAATTTAATATCGAGTTCTTCTCTTTTCTTCTTTACGTGAGAACTTCATCTGAGTTTGGTGTCAAGAGTCATACCTAGGTATTTAGCCGTGTTATGGTACGGGACTTTAGTTTTATACGCCAAGTAACTGCCCACTCATAGATTCTGTTTAAATGTTTTTGAAGATATGCAATTGACTCAATTTGTGTATTTCCAACTGACAAGGTAGCGGTGTCGTCTGCAAATATCTGATTGGTAGGCAAATCGGATGTGAAAACTAGATAAAGGATGGGCCCCAGAACGCTACCCTGTGGGACACCAGCTTTAATTTCTTTCAGGTCAGAATACCTGTCGTCGTATTTAATTCGAAAGAAATGATCGGATAGATAGGATTTTAAAATGTTATAATATTGAATTGGTAATAGCTCTTTTATTTTGCTGAGAAGGCCATCGTGACATACCTTGGATACATCTAGGAAGACAGCCGAGCACACTTTTTTCTTTTCGAAGGCATTATCTATAACTTGAGTTCAAGTTCACAGGCTAGATCGATTGTCGAATGTTTTGGGCGAAAGCCAAATTGATGCGCTGGTATCAGATTCCTCTGCTCAATAATATTGTTAAGGCGTTTGGCAAGTAGTATTTCCAATAGTTTTGACAAAATGGGTAGGAGGGATATAAGTCGATATGATGAGACGTCGTGTGCTGGCTTTCCTGGCTTGGTGACCATGATGACCTCGGCAGTTTTCCAGTATATAGGGATGTGTTTCAATCTGGAGATAGCATTCATAATTTTGGTTAATTTAATTAGAGTAATTGGTGGGAGTTGTTTTAGGATTTCCCCGGTGATGAGGTCAAATCCAGGTGCCTTTTTGGATTTTTTTTTCTAATAAATATGCACAACAAAACAGAAGTAGACCAACAAGTTTTACAACAATGCTAGCAGAGGATAATATTACAATATTATTAAGAATGAACGATTTCAACAAAACAAAAAAGGGCAACAGCATAATAATAGTTTATATCCAAACTCTTCTCTCTCTCTTTTTGGTGGAAATAATCATCTGAATGAGTCAACCATTCAAAGGTTGTTGAAGAAAGTTCATGAAACTAGTTCTGTCTAGGGTAGAAAAAGAACTGACAGACCAAAAACTTGACGTTGTGTTTTGCTGTAGAGCAAAGTGTTGCAGAACAACCGTCAGTATCGATATCGCAACGTTTTCAAAAACTAGGTATTCATGAATTGACTGTTGGGCGATTTTATCTGTAGACGTGCCCATGGTGGACATTTAAATGATGTAATTTTTGACATATAATTGTAAGAAGCCATATTTTGAATAAAAATACTGAAACGGCGAAAGCCGTAGCCGAATGGGTTGGTGCGTGACTACTAATCGGAATTCACAGAGAGAACGTAGGTTCGAGTCCCGGTGAAACACCAAAATTAAGAAAAACATTTTTCTAAAAGCGGTCGCCTCTCGGCAGGCAATGGCAAACCTCTGAGTGTATGGCAGACATGAAAAAGCTCCGCATAGAAATATCTGCCGTTCGGTTTAAAGCTGTAAGTCCCTCCATTTGTGGAACAACATCAAGACGCACGCCACAAATAGGAGGAGGAGCTCGGCCAAACACCCAAAAAGGGTGTACGCGCCAATTATATTTATATAATATATATAATCTAAATTTTTACTTGTTTTATTTTTAAAAACAAAATCTAGGCGTGTCTTTTGAAATACCCTATAGAATATGCTATATACTGACCTCTATAGTGAAG
This sequence comes from Anastrepha obliqua, assembly GCF_027943255.1. Taxonomy (NCBI): domain Eukaryota; kingdom Metazoa; phylum Arthropoda; class Insecta; order Diptera; family Tephritidae; genus Anastrepha; species Anastrepha obliqua. The sequence continues at coordinate 62,445,568 of NC_072893.1, read as the reverse complement.
TAATGCATACTAATAATTTACTAGAATTGTATCGAGTGGTTTAACTGCAGGGAAAACACAAGCGCTTTACATAGGCACACGCATTCACGTCGTCACTCAAGCTCACATTCTCGCTCACGCGCGCACAAGTGCATGTGAGTTATGCGGTTAGCCGGTTAGCAGGCAATTCCATCAGTTCACAATTAATGTCACTGCCGCAAAGCGACACCTAATAAATCGAGCGCACTCATACATTCACACACAGACAAATGTGCAGCCGGTATGCCTGGACATTATTGCCATGCACTTGTTAGCGACTAAGGACACAATTGAACGCGCAATTGTCGAAAATGCGAAAATGACCTCAAGCAGTTGAAGTATAATTGCAGAAGCACACAATCGGCAATGGGTCAACATTTAATGAATTATTTCAGAGCCTAGGCTGTGTTCTCAGCTCACAACAGTGCCGCACATCTACTTGCCTACATATTAATATGTGTGTATGTGTGTGTATATGCGAGGGTAATATCTGTATTTGTTGTTAGCGGCTGCAATGCACTTTTGCATATAGCTACATATGCATGTGTGTGTGTTTAAGTGAGAATGTGTGTAAATAATGTTAGACCAACCGCGACTTATAGAAAACCCACAATAGGTTCAACGGCTGTGGTGGCGACGTTGAGTGGAGTCAAATGTAGTGAAGCTCGTGGCTGCTGCTAGCAAAACGATTTAATATGTGCCACATGGCTGGAGGCAAACACACTTGGCTAAGCTAACAAGCTGCTACGAGTTTACTCTAAAACCTGCAGATGTAGCTATGCACAGCTACGTACCTTGCAACAAAAATACGTGCATCCTATCCAGCTCGGCAGAAACACATACGTTTGCATATACATATATGTATGTGTGTGTACTTAAGGCGCACAAGTGGCTGCTGCTGTGGCAGGGAATGCATATGTAAATGCGCTCTGCTGCACTCAAATATATTAAGTAGACATTTTGGCGCTTTAGGGAAATTTTAATTAACTGCATACATATAAAATATGGCAACATAACTTCGCACGTATTAAGCTGCAAAGACACTGTAGTGCTGCAGATTACTCTAATACGTAACATGGGTAAATATATTTGCTAATATTTTCTATGCAAAGTTGGGAGTAAGTGCAGTTTCTGTGCCTTTCATCGCTGGCTGGGGTTTTGCTATAATTTAAGATTTTAGCATTTTGCATTTTTTTGTTATACTCAACCATATTTTTTCTTCCAGTAAATAAAAAGGGAGTACTTAGAGCTTGTCATTTCCGTGAGACTTCTTTTTGGGGTGGGTAATGCATTAGTAGTTGGGTCTTATCTATGCTGGTAACCAGGGTCATCAAAGCTAATATGGGAAATGTCGACATAACTAAAAGGGTTAATAGGCGAACTGTACCGGTAGGGGTACTATCTCCACATCTTTGGTTATATGCGAAATGCAAAATCTTAAAAGAGGTGTAGGGAAATTGGTGTCGTACGGTGACGAAGTGTTGGTAATGTCATCAGGTATGTGCCCTAACACCATCAGTGGGATTATTCAAAAGGCGCTTTGTAAGCTGGAATCCCAGGCTACAGGCTGTGCTGTTTAAATTTGAACCCACGTGAAACAGAACTCATGCTTTTTACCACTAGACACATGGTATCCAATCTGACCTTACCACTTATTAATGGACAAACTCTCTTTCCAACGCAAACGTTAGCTTGGAAGAAGATGGAGTCTCTAAACTAAGTATACTCTATGTTTGTATAAGACGGTTATACGACCAATTCTATTATACGGATCGATATTTTAGTGGAAAGCTCTAGGAAGAGATTATAACATTAAATTACTTACGGATACTCTTAATGCGCTGACACTCGTCATTTCGATAGATCTGCATATCAAGAAGATGGCAACCAACTTAATTGGGCACTCCCTGATGGGTTCAAAGAAAGGTGATGTATTTTCCATTTAACAGTTTCAGTTGATCCTGCAGAGATGATACAAGGGGTGCCTTTTATTTGGCAGGATTTGGCAACCCTGGTGTTGCAATCTGGCAACTGACAGCTGTATCGCAAAGTTTGATATTTTTTGGCTTTTACGTACTCAGAACGTTTTGAAATACCAGCGCTATTTGTGTTGTTTACAGTAACTTAAAAGATGGGTTGGGTACGTAATGCTGTATGATACAATATTCTGTTTACAAAATGCTGTAGATGCTTTCCATTTCAATTCAACCGGGCTATTCGGGTCATGTTCTTCGATTTCGATGTAACTCAAATATATTGCTCTCTGGTCAAAATAATGAGACACTTATTTTTTTGTTCGCCCGAAAAATATTATTTTCAAGAGTTACCGGCATTTTTGTTTTAATTATATAAGAAATTTTTTTTTTTAAATGCCCATAACTTAGTCAAAAATGAACCGATTTTAATAATTCTGGGTTCAAAATGATCGTAATTACTTACGCGAACGACTTCATGTAGAAACAATTGCAAAAAAGTAGTTGAAAATTTTTTATTTAGCAAAAAAGAAAAAAAATTGAAATTTTTTCGAAATTCAATATTTCAAAAAGTGTATTTTTTTTTAATAGCTTTTTCCAAATCAAGAGGACACCTCAAACTTCAATTAAGCTGAATGCCCAGTAGCTAAAATGAGTTGTTTTTGAGTAATGAATTTTTGAGTAAAAAACCTGTTTCGCACGTTTTGTTTTTTGCAAAATAAAAAATTCTAACTACTTTTTTGCAACTGATTCTACATGAAATCGCTCGTGTAAATAATGGCGATCATTTTGAACCCAAAATTATTAAAATCGGTTCATTTTTGACTAAGATTTCGAGATTTCACTACCATAAACACTTAGCTACGACCAGCTATCGTTTATAATTCACTGGACACCGACTGTGTTCCTTCATCGATATTTATATATATATATGTATATTATTATCACTTGGTTCCTTTTTGGGTGTTTGGCCGAATTTTTTCTCTTATTTGAGGCATACGTCTTAATGCTGTTCCACAAATGGAGAGATCGAGAGTTTTAGGCTGACTCCGAACGGCAGATATTTTTCGTGGCAAAACTACACTCGGGGGCTTGTCATCCCTGTCGAGGGGCGAACGCTTTTAGAAAACACTTGTTCTATAATTTGGTGTTTTATGCACTAAAATTCGAACCTACGCGTTGCCGAATGGTAGTCACCAACGCATTCGGCTACGGCGGCCGAATCGATATTTCTTATTCTTCTTCTTAATTAGCGTGATAACCGCCTCCGCGATTTTGGCCGAGTTCAATAAAGCGCGCCAGTCGTGACTTTCTCGTGCTAACCGGCGCCAATTGGACACACCAAGTGAAGCCAAGTCCTTCTCCACCTGATCTTTCCAACGCAGAGGAGGCCTTCCTCTTCCTCTGCTACCACCAGCTGGTACCGCATTGAATACCTTCAAAGCCGGAGCGTTTGTATCCATTCGGACAACATGACCCAGCTAGCCTAGCCGCTGGTTCTTTATTCGCTGCGCTATGTCTATGTCTTCGTAAAGCTCATACAGCTCATCGTTCCATCGTCTGCGATATTCGCCGTTGCCAACGTGCAAAGGTCCGAAAATCTTACGCAGAATCTTTCTCTCGAACACTCCAAACGTCGCTTCATCGGATGTTGTCATCGTCCAAGCTTCTGCGCCATACGTTAGGACGGGCATGATGAGAGTCTTGTAGAGTGTTAGTTTAGTTCGTCGAGAGAGGACTTTACTGCTCAGTTGCCTACTTAGTCCAAAGCAGCACTTGTTGGGAAGAGAGATTCTACGTTGGATTTCAAGGCTGACATTGTTATTGGTGTTAATGCTGGTTCCTACATAAACGAAGTCCTTTACAACCTCGATATTATAACTGTCAACAGTGACGTGGGTGCCGATACCCGAGTGCGCCAACTGTTTGTTTGAAGACAGGAGGTACTTCGTTTTGTCCTCGTTCACCACCAGACCCATTCGCTTTGCCTCTTTATCCAGTATGGAGAAGGCAGAACTAACAGCGCGGCTGTTAAGGCCGATCATGTCGATATCATCGGCATACGCCCACAATTGTACGCTCTTATAAAATATTGTGCCTGAGCGATTAAGTTCTGCGGCTCGTACGATGCTCTCCAACATCAGGTTAAAGAAGTCACACGACAGCGAATCACCCTGTCTGAAACCTCGTTTGGTATCAAACGGCTCGGAGAGGTCCTTCCCAATTCTGACGGCGCTGCTGGTATTCAGCAACGTCATCTTACATAGCCGTATTAGTTTTGCGGGGATACCAAATTCAGACATCGCGGCATACAGGTAACTCCTTTCTGTACTGTCGAATGCTGCTTTGAAGTCGACGAAAAGGTGGTGGGTGTCGATTCTCTTTTCATGGGTCTTTTCCAAAATTTGGCGTATTGTGAATATTTGGTCGATGGTAGACTTTCCAGGTCTGAAGCCACACTGATAAGGTCCAATCAGTTGGTTGACGGTGGGCTTCAGCCTTTCACACAATACGCTCGCTAGAACCTTATAGGCGATATTTAGAAGACTAATCCCGCGGTAATTGGCACAAATTGCAGGATCGCCCTTCTTATGAATTGGGCAGAGCACACTTAAATTCCAATCGGCAGGCATGCTTTGATCCGACCATATTTTGCATAGAAGCTGATGCATGCACCTTACCAGCTCCTCGCCGCCATGTTTGAATAGCTCACCCGGCAGTCCGTCGGCGCCCGCGGCTTTGTTGTTCTTTAGCCGCGTTATCGCTATTCTCACCTCGTCATGATCGGGTAGCGGAACGACAATTCCGTCGTCAACGATTGGGGTCTCGGGATCTTCACTTTCTCAGTGACATGCGCAGCTGTCACTGTTTAATAGGTTCGAGAAGTGTTCCCTACATAATTTAAGGTTGCTCTGTACGTCAGTCACCAGTTCGCCGTCTTTGTTCTTACAGGAAAACGCCCTGGTCTTAAAACCTTCTGTAAGCCGCCGAACTTTCTGGTAGAATTTTCGGGCGTTGTTCTTATTGGCCAGCATCTCAAGCTCCTCGCACTCACGTATTTCGGCCTCTCGTTTCTTCTTTCGGATAATACGTCTCTCTTCCTTTGTCAGCTCTCTGTAGCGATCCCACATGGCTCGCGTTGCGCCCGATCGCAGCGTGGCTCTATAGGCGGCATCCTTTCTTTCTGCGGCAGCATGACATTTCTCATCGTACCAATTGTTTTTTCGGGCTCGCCGGAATCCGATTTCTTCTTCGGCGTCGGTACGTAGAGAACGAGAAATATTGCTCAATCAGGAGACAGCCACGTGGCTTGGTGAATCTTTTTATGCTGGAATCTGGTGCTGCAGACTACCATGTTTCGGGCCCCGGCGAAGTCGATCAGCTTCGTTACTGGATGCTTCGTTGTGCAGGCTGAATTTTCCGACTGTGGGACCAAAATTCCCTCCTTGCCCACCTTGGCGTTGAAGTCGCCAAGCACGATTTTTATGTCGTGGCGGGGGCAGCGCTCGTAGGAACGTTCCAAGCGCAAATAGAAGGAATCTTTGGTCGCATCGTCCTTTTCTTCCGTCGGGGCGTGGGCGCAAATTAGCGATATGTTGAAAAAACGGGCTTTGATGCGGATTGTTGCGAGACGCTCGTCCACCGGAGTGAACGACAGTACTTGGCGACGAAGTCTCTCTCCCACAACAAATCCAACACCGAATTTGCGCTCCTTTACATGAAAACTGTAGTAAATGTCACAAGTCCCTACTCTTTTCTTGCCTTGTCCCGTCCATAGCATATCGCGAATCGATATTTACCTTTATTTAATCTACTTGTTTCGTACATTTGCACATCAATCATACGCCATGTGTTACCGCAATACCCATGCTGCCTATACCTAATAGTACATGAATAGAAATTTATGTACATACAAGCGCTGCTATGGCACAAGGAAGGTAGTTTTTCGTGTTTTATGCAAATTAGAAATCTGGTTGCATGGTGGCAGGTGTGGGATTTGTACGTGACATATACCAGAAATTTCGTTATTAACGGTTTTATTATTGTGGTTGATCGTACACGAGTATGCGTATATGAATGGGTGCATGTAATTGTACCCCAATCAATGATATAGACTTTGCTGTGCGGTGTGGTTTACGTAGCTACTACGCAGCACTAATAGTGAATATTCATGTAAGGAATAATTTAAATTTTTCCGTGAATGAAATTGATGTACTGATTAATTTATGCATACGAGTATGAGAGAATATGGTATGGTATGTGCTCAACAGAATTGTTTTCAAACAGAAAGAGATTTATTGCTAACATCTCAATTGATTTAAACTACGTTTTTTCTACTAACTCGAGTTTGATGTATTAAGAAACATGAGAAAATATATTGCAATATGGTCGCTTTCGAAGAGGAAATCAAAAACACAAACACCTTAGATTTATGGTAGTGATCAATCATCACTTTTCAGGTAAAAACATATTTTCAATTTAAGCGAATAATACTCTAAAAAAGGTAATACTCCTTCTATTTTTCTATTTCTTTTTAATTACGCGATAACCGATTACGCGATTTTGGCCGAGTTTAACAAAGCGCGCTAATCATTTCTTTCTCGTGCTTACCGGCGCTAATTGGACACACCAAGTGAAGCCAAGTTTTTCTCCACCTGATCTTTCCAACGCAGAGGAGTCCTTTCTCTTCCACTGCTACCACCAGCAGGTACCGCATAGAATACTTTCAGAGTTGGAGCGATTGTTCCCATGCGGATGACATGAGGCAGCCAACAAAGCCACTGGACCTTCATTATCTGCGCTATGTCTATGTCGTCGTAAAGCTAATGCCGCTCATCGTTCCATTGCTCGCGACATTCGTCGTCGTCAACGTGCAAAGGTCCAAAAATCTTGCGCAGAATCTTTCTCTCAAACACTCCAAGGGACTCCTCATCGGATAGGCCATGTAAAATTTGCTTTTTGAATCGGCTATAAAAGAAAAACTCATCAATTTTTTTCAAACTTTTTTTTTTATTTTGAAGATTGAACATTGTCATTTATGAATGAAAAATAATATCGTTTAAATGACTGCCACGACTGGCTTTACAGTAGGCCATTCGATCAACCCAATTTTTAAGCACATTTTCGATTGTTTGGGCTCGAATTTCATGAATGGCAACTTCGATTTCGTGTTTTAAAGCATCAATCATCTCTGGACGGTTCGCATAGCATTTGTCCTCAACGGCTCCCCACAAAAAATAGTCCAACGGGCTTAAATCACAGCTCCGAGGCGGCCAATTGATATCGGAATTTCGGCTGATTATTCGGTTTTCAAAAACGGTAGCCAAAAGTTCGAGTGTAACTTTGGCAGTGTGACAAGTTGCACCGTCCTGTTGAAACCAAATGCCGTCCATGTTATCCTCATCAATTTTTGGAAACAAAAACTCGTTGAGCATGTCGCGGTAACGCTCGCCATTTACTGTAACCGCGGCTCTTCGCTCATTTTCGAAAAAAATGGCCCGATGATGCCACCAGACCAAAAACCGCACCAAACAGTGACTCGTTGTGGATGCATTTGCTTCTCTAAAGTAACGTGTGAATTTTCTGACCCCCAAATCCGACAATTTTGCTTATTAAGGTAGCCACCGATGTGAAAATCAGAAAAGAAGAAGAAGACTCACCATTTTGGAAATAGGTTTTTCAATATTTCCCTATTTTGTTCAAGCGTATAGCGTCCCATTTCGCAAATGTCAAACCTTTAAGTAAATTATGAACACATTTTACATGTCGTTTCTATTACCATTCTCAAAAAAATAGGTGGTTCAAAAAGCAAACGCTATATGGCCCACCCGTTAGCATGAAAAGCAATAATCTCTTTAATTGGCAGATGCTTATTATGGCGACCGAAAAATGACAATGCACAAATATTTTGTATAGCTTCATTCAAGATGAATTTATTTCAGAAGAAAATGAGATGTTTATTTAAATTTAGTTCGAAATGCAAATTTTGTTTTTGCAGTAAGTCTGCTACCCTGAATAGACTAGCTTTGGCTTCATCTTTCATTTGAATGCACAAAAATTGTATTTCGATCTTTCCGTTCATTTTTTGTGAGAAGCCTTTTGAAATTGACATGTTGGCGTATATTTTTACAATGGAAAGAACAGCATATCGAGCAGCAATACATTTCTTGGGTTTGGATGTCTTATGAACAAAGAGAAATCATAAAAAACTGTGAAATCATTAAAGGCATCTTCCTTCATTTCCAACTGTGCATTAATTAATTTTAGAGTTCAAATGTGTGATAGGATAGAAACATCGTCAGTGAGACTGAATTGAAATCTATTTTATGGAATTAATTTTCTAAATATGTTTACTTGTTGGCGATATCTAATTACTTTTAAAAGAAATAAAATATTAGTTTGGGAAAAAATAAATCTATTATTTTCTCGGTAGATGGCTGTAGTGATCGATATCTCGTAAAATATCGATTAAACAATTTAAAATTTATGCTCCCTCTAAAAATGCTTTTATTAGTTGCGAGTTACAGGGTGATTTACAATGGAAGTTAACAAAGAGGAAATTGGTATAATTTACGGTTTTTGTTTTGTTTTTGCTAAAGGCGAAAATCCAAACCAGACAACTGAAATTGTGAATGGTGCTTATGGTCCCGATGCTGATGCAGCTAATTACGTGCAATTTTGGTTTCGTCGTTTCCATTCAGAAGTTTTTGATGTTGAAGAAAATGTCGATAATGTCGGAGATGTCGATAAAATCACAGAAATAAGCGAAGTTGACCGGCATGTCAGTAGTCGTAGCGTTGCCCAGGAGCTAAAGATCGACCATAAAAGAATTGAAAAGCATTAGCGAAAAATTTTGGGTTCTTCTATATCTATAAAAATTCAGCCGTTTTTCGCGTTGTGATGAACTTTAC